>NC_068424.1:70248598-70361098 GCF_023373465.1 Oncorhynchus keta
TCAGTCAGGCAGGCAGGGATGGAGGGAAGGAGGACAGAGAGTCAGGCAGGCAGGGATGGAGGGAAGGAGGACAGAGAGTCAGGCAGGCGGGGATGGAGGGAAGGAGGACAGAGAGTCAGGCAGGCAGGGATGGAGGGAAGGAGGACAGAGAGTCAGGCAGGCGGGGAAGGAGGACAGAGTGGCGGGCAGGCGGGGATGGAGGGAAGGAGGACAGATAGTCAGGCAGGCGGGGAAGGAGGACAGAGAGTCAGGCAGGCGGGGATGGAGGGAAGGAGGACAGAGAGTCAGGCAGGCGGGGATGGAGGGAAGGAGGACAGAGAGTCAGGCAGGCGGGGATGGAGGGAAGGAGGACAGAGAGTCAGGCAGGCAGGGATGGAGGGAAGGAGGACAGAGAGTTCAGCAGGCGGGGAAGGAGGACAGAGTGGCGGGCAGGCAGGAATGGAGGGAAGGAGGACAGAGAGTTCAGCAGGCGGGGAAGGAAGACAGAGAGTCAGGCAGGCAGGGATGGAGGGAAGGAGGACAGAGAGTTCAGCAGGCGGGGAAGGAAGACAGAGAGTTCAGCAGGCGGGGAAGGAGGACAGAGTGGTGGGCAGGCAGGCAGGGATGGAGGGAAGGAGGACAGAGAGTTCAGCAGGCGGGGAAGGAAGACAGAGAGTTCAGCAGGTGGGGAAGGAGGACAGAGTGGCGGACAGGCAGGCAGGAATGGAGGGAAGGAGGACAGAGTGGCAGGCAGGCGGGGAAGGAAGACAGAGAGTCAGGCAGGTGGGGAAGGAGGACAGAGATGCGGGCAGGTGTCGAGGCCTAGTAGTACCGCCCCCATACAAAAAAAACAAGAGCTTCAATACAGCCGTCTTGTCACATTTCTTGGACCAGACTGTTTCATGTAATGTTCTGTTTCTGCAAAAGATTCTCCTCCTCTTCTGTGTTGTGTATTTAGATACAGCTCCTTTGGATACAGCTCCTTTAGTTACTGCTCCTTTAGATACAGCTCCTTTAGATACAGCTCCTTTAGTTACTGCTCCTTTAGATACTGCTCCTTTAGATACAGCTCCTTTAGATACAGCTCCTTTAGATACAGCTCCTTTAGATACAGCTCCTTTAGATACTGCTCCTTTAGATACAGCTCCTTTAGATACAGCTCCTTTAGATACAGCTCCTTTAGATACAGCTCCTTTAGATACAGCTCCTTTAGTTACTGCTCCTTTAGATACTGCTCCTTTAGATACAGTTCCTTTTGGATACAGCTCTTTTAGTTACTGCTCCTTTAGATACTGCTCCTTTAGATACAGCTCCTTTGGATACAGCTCCTTTAGATACAGCTCCTTTAGATACAGCTCCTTTAGATACTGCTCCTTTAGATACAGCTCCTTTAGATACTGCTCCTTTAGATACAGCTCTTTTAGTTACAGCTCATTTAGATACAGCTCCTTTAGATACAGCTCCTTTAGATACAGCTCCTTTAGATACAGCTCCTTTAGATACTGCTCCTTTAGATACTGCTCCTTTAGATACAGCTCCTTTAGATACTGCTCCTTTGGATACAGCTCCTTTGGATACAGCTCCTTTGGATACAGCTCCTTTAGATACAGCTCCTTTAGATACAGCTCCTTTAGATACAGCTCCTTTAGATACAGCTCCTTTAGATACTGTTCCTTTAGATACTGCTCCTTTAGATACAGCTCCTTTAGATACAGCTCCTTTAGATACAGCTCCTTTAGATACTGTTCCTTTAGATACTGCTCCTTTGGATACAGCTCCTTTAGATACAGCTCCTTTAGTTCCTGCTCCTATTGGATAGTGCTCCTTTAGATACAGCTCATTTAGATACAGCTCCTTTAGTTACTGCTCCTTTAGATACTGCTCCTTTGGATACAGCTCCTTTAGTTACTGCTCCTTTAGATACAGCTCCTTTAGATACTGCTCCTTTAGATACAGCTCCTTTGGATACAGCTCCTTTAGATACTGCTCCTTTAGGTACAGCTCCTTTAGATACAGCTCCTTTGGATACTGCTCCTTTGGATACAGCTCCTTTGGATACTGCTCCTTTAGATACTGCTCCTTTGGATACAGCTCCTTTAGTTACTGCTCCTTTAGTTACTGCTCCTTTGGATACTGCTCCTTTTGTTACTGCTCCTTTGGATACTGCTCCTTTAGTTACTGCTCCTTTGGATACTGCTCCTTTAGATACAGCTCCTTTGGATACTGCTCCTTTAGATACTGCTCCTTTGGATACAGCTCCTTTAGTTACTGATCCTTTAGTTACTGCTCCTTTAGATACAGCTCCTTTAGTTACTGCTCCTTTAGATACAGCTCCTTTAGATACAGCTCCTTTAGATACTGCTCCTTTGGATACAGCTCCTTTAGATACAGCTCCTTTAGTTACTGCTCCTTTAGTTACTGCTCCTTTAGATACTGCTCCTTTAGATACTGCTCCTTTGGATACAGCTCCTTTAGATACAGCTCCTTTAGTTACTGCTCCTTTAGTTACTGCTCCTTTAGATACAGCTCCTTTAGGTACTGCTCCTTTAGATACTGCTCCTTTGGATACAGCTCCTTTAGTTACTGCTCCTTTAGATACAGCTCCTTTGGATACAGCTCCTTTAGATACGGCTCCTTTAGATACTGCTCCTTTAGATACAGCTCCTTTAGTTACAGCTTCTTTAGATACAGCTCCTTTAGATACTGCTCCTTTAGATACAGCTCCTTTAGATACAGCTCCTTTGGATACTGCTCCTTTAGATACAGCTCCTTTAGATACAGCTCCTTTGGATACTGCTCCTTTAGATACTGCTCCTTTAGATACAGCTCCTTTAGATACAGCTCCTTTAGATACTGCTCCTTTAGATACAGCTCCTTTAGATACAGCTCCTTTGGATACTGCTCCTTTAGATACTGCTCCTTTAGATACAGCTCCTTTGGATACTGCTCCTTTAGATACAGCTCCTTTAGATACAGCTCATTTGGATAGTGCTCCTTTAGATACAGCTCCTTTAGATACAGCTCCTTTAGATACAGCTCCTTTGGATACAGCTCCTTTAGTTACTGCTCCTTTAGATACAGCTCCTTTAGATACAGCTCCTTTGGATACTGCTCCTTTAGATACTGCTCCTTTGGATACAGCTCCTTTGGATACAGCTCCTTTAGATACAGCTCCTTTAGATACAGCTCCTTTGGATACTGCTCCTTTAGATACTGCTCCTTTGGATACAGCTCCTTTGGATACAGCTCATTTGGATACAGCTCCTTTAGATACAGCTCCTTTAGATACAGCTCCTTTAGATACTGCTCCTTTGGATACTGCTCCTTTAGATACTGCTCCTTTGGATACAGCTCCTTTGGATACAGCTCCTTTAGATACAGCTCCTTTAGATACAGCTCCTTTAGATACTGCTCCTTTAGATACTGCTCCTATTGGATAGTGCTCCTTTAGATACAGCTCCTTTGGATACAGCTCCTTTGGATACAGCTCCTTTAGATACAGCTCCTTTAGATACAGCTCCTTTAGATACAGCTCCTTTGGATACAGCTCCTTTAGATACAGCTCCTTTGGATACAGCTCCTTTAGATACTGCTCCTTTAGATACAGCTCCTTTAGTTACTGCTCCTTTAGATACTGCTCCTTTAGATACAGCTCCTTTAGATACAGCTCCTTTGGATACTGCTCCTTTAGATACTGCTCCTTTGGATACAGCTCCTTTAGATACAGCTCCTTTAGATACAGCTCCTTTGGATACTGCTCCTTTAGATACAGCTCCTTTAGATACAGCTCCTTTGGATAGTGCTCCTTTAGATACAGCTCCTTTAGATACAGCTCCTTTGGATACAGCTCCTTTAGATACAGCTCCGTTGGATACAGCTCCTTTAGATACAGCTCCTTTAGATACTGCTCCTTTGGATACAGCTCCTTTAGATACAGCTCCTTTGGATACAGCTCCTTTAGATACAGCTCCTTTAGATACTGCTCCTTTGGATACAGCTCCTTTGGATACAGCTCCTTTAGATACAGCTCCTTTAGTTCCTGCTCCTATTGGATAGTGCTCCTTTAGATACAGCTCCTTTGGATACAGCTCCTTTAGTTCCTGCTCCTATTGGATAGTGCTCCTTTAGATACAGCTCCTTTGGATACAGCTCCTTTGGATACAGCTCCTTTAGATACAGCTCCTTTAGTTCCTGCTCCTATTGGATAGTGCTCCTTTAGATACAGCTCCTTTAGTTCCTGCTCCTATTGGATAGTGCTCCTTTAGATACAGCTCCTTTAGTTCCTGCTCCTATTGGATAGTGCTCCTTTAGATACAGCTCCTTTAGTTCCTGCTCCTATTGGATAGTGCTCCTTTAGATACAGCTCCTTTAGTTCCTGCTCCTATTGGATAGTGCTCCTTTAGATACAGCTCCTTTAGTTCCTGCTCCTATTGGATAGTGCTCCTTTAGATACAGCTCCTTTAGATACAGCTCCTTTAGATACAGCTCCTTTAGTTACTGCTCCTATTGGATAGTGCTCCTTTAGATACAGCTCCTTTAGCTACTGCTCCTATTGGATAGTGCTCCTTTAGATACAGCTCCCTTAGATACAGCTCCTTTAGATACAGCTCCTTTAGATACAGCTCCTTTAGTTACTGCTCCTATTGGATAGTGCTCCTTTAGATACAGCTCCTTTAGTTACTGCTCCTATTGGATAGTGCTCCTTTAGATACAGCTCCTTTAGATACAGCTCCTTTAGATACTGTTCCTTCAGATACAGCTCATTTGGATACTGCTCCTTTAGATAATGCTCCTTTAGATACTGCTCCTTTAGATACAGCTCATTTGGATACTGCTCCTATGGGTAAACTGTAGCTGATGATGTTTGGATGTTTTGTTAATTACCGCAACATGGGTTTTTGATTGTGAACACACACACACACACACACACACACACACACACACACACACACACACACACACACACACACACACACACACACACACACACACACACACACACACACACACACACACACACACACACACACACACACGCAGCACTACAGCTCAGCTCCTTTAGATACTGCTCCTATAGATACTGCTCCTTTAGATACTGCTCCTTTTGGATACTGCTCCTTTAGATACTGCTCCTTTTGGATAGTGTGGATAGTGCTCCTTTAGATACTGCTCCTTTTGGATACTGCTCCTTTAGATACTGCTCCTTTTGGATAGTGCTCCTTTAGATACTGCTCCTTTAGATACTGCTCCTATTGGATAGTGCTCCTTTAGATACAGCTCCTTTAGATGCTGCTCCTTTAGATACAGCTCCTTTAGATACTGCTCCTTTGGATACAGCTCCTTTAGATACTGCTCCTTTAGATACTGCTCCTTTTGGATAGTGCTCCTTTAGATACTGCTCCTTTAGATACTGCTCCTTTTGGATACTGCTCCTTTAGATACTGCTCCTTTTGGATAGTGCTCCTTTAGTTACTGCTCCTTTTGGATACTGCTCCTTTAGATACTGCTCCTTTTGGATAGTGCTCCTTTAGATACTGCTCCTTTAGATACTGCTCCTATTGGATAGTGCTCCTTTAGATACAGCTCCATTAGATACTGCTACTTTAGATACTGCTCCTTTAGATACTGCTCCTATTGGATAGTGCTCCTATTGGATAGTGCTCCTTTAGATACAGCTCCTTTAGATACTGCTCCTTTAGATACTGCTCCTTTAGATACTGCTCCTATTGGATAGTGCTCCTTTAGATACAGCTCCTTTAGATACTGCTCCTTTAGATACAGCTCCTTTAGATACTGCTCCTTTAGATACAGCTCCTTTAGATACTGATACTTTAGATACTGCTCCTTTAGATACTGCTACTTTAGATACTGCTCCTTTAAATACTGTTCCTTTAGATACTGCTCCTATTGGATAGTGCTCCTTTAGATACTGCTCCTTTAGATACTGCTCCTATTGGATAGTGCTCCTTTAGATACAGCTCCTTTAGATACAGCTCCTTTAGATACAGCTCCTTTAGATACTGCTCCTTTAGATACTGCTCCTTTAGATACAGCTCCTTTAGATACTGCTCCTTTAGATACAGCTCCTTTAGATACTGCTCCTTTAGATACTGCTCCTTTAGATACAGCTCCTTTAGATACTGCTCCTTTAGATACTGCTCCTTTAGATACAGCTCATTTGGATACTGCTCCTTTAGATACAGCTCATTTGGATACTGCTCCTTTAGATACAGCTCCTTTAGATACAGCTCCTTTAGATACTGTTCCTTTAGATACAGCTCATTTGGATACTGCTCCTTTAGATACTGCTCCTTTAGATACTGCTCCTTTAGATACAGCTCATTTGGATACTGCTCCTTTAGATACAGCTCCTTTTGATACAGCTCCTTTAGATACTGCTCCTTTAGATACAGCTCATTTGGATACTGCTCCTTTAGATACTGCTCCTTTAGATACAGCTCATTTGGATACTGCTCCTATTGGATAGTGCTCCTTTAGATACAGCTCCTTTAGTTACTGCTCCTATTGGATAGTGCTCCTTTAGATACAGCTCCTTTTGATACAGCTCCTTTAGATACTGTTCCTTTAGATACAGCTCATTTGGATACTGCTCCTATTGGATAGTGCTCCTTTAGATACAGCTCCTTTAGATACTGTTCCTTTAGATACAGCTCATTTGGATACTGCTCCTATTGGATAGTGCTCCTTTAGATACAGCTCATTTGGATACTGTTCCTTTAGATACAGCTCCTTTAGATACTGCTCCTTTAGATACAGCTCATTTGGATACTGCTCCTATGGGTAAACTGTAGCTGATGATGTTTGGATGTTTTATTAATTACCGCAACATGGGTCTTTTGATTTTGAACACACACACACACACACACACACACACACACACACACACACACACACACACACACACACACACACACACACACACACACACACACACACACACACACACACACACACACACACACACACACACACACACACACACACACACACACAGCACTACAGCTCAGCTTCCTGCTCCTCGTGCTAACAGGCTGAGACTGAGACGGACAGATAGAGAGCAGTGTGTGTCACAGAGTGAGTCAGAGAGTGAGAGAAATGATTAGGAGGAGGAGGAAGGGAGATAGAGAGATCCTCCTGCCTCTACCACCAACCACCTGAGGGATTGTTCAAAAGCAGGCACAGGGTGTGTATGTGTGACAGTGTTTATATTATGATGTCATTCCACTTCCCAAGAATAGTAAACCCCCCTTTACTGGCTCAAATAGCCGACCAATCAGCCTGTTACCAACCCTTATTAAACTTCTGGAAAAAATAGTGTTCGACCAGATACAATGCTATTACACAGAAAAAAGAGAATTGACAACAGACTTTCAGCACGCATATATGTAAGGACACTCAACAAGTACGGCACTTACACAAATGACTGATGATTGGCTGAGAAATTGATGATAACATTATTGTGGGGGCTGTCCTGTTAGACTTAAGTGAAGCTTTTTACATTATCGATCATAGTCTGCTGCTGGAAAATTGTATGTGTAATGGCTTTACATCCCTTGCTATGTTGTGGACAAAGAGTTACATGTCTAACAGAACACAGAGTGTGTTCTTTAATGGAAGCCTCTCAAACATAATCCAGGTAGAAGCAGGAATTCCCCAGGGCAGCTGTTTAGGGCCCTTGCTTTTTTCAATCATTAATAACGACATGCAACTGGCTTTGAGTAAGGCTAGTGTGTCTATGTATGCGGATGACTCAACACTATACACAGCTACAGTCAGCTACTACAGCTACTGAAATGACTGAAATGAAATGACTGCAACACTGCAGTAGTTCATTTCGGAATGGGTAGCAAGGAATAAGTTAGTCCTAAATATTTCCAAAAGTAAAAGCATTGTATTTGGGACAAATCATTCACTAAACCCTAAATGGACTAAATCTCGATATTGACTAATGTGGAAATTGAGCAAGTTGAGGTGACTAAACTGCTTGGAGTAACCCTGGGTTGTAAAATATCATGGTCAAAACATATTGATACTATATTAGTTTAGCTTGGGAGAAATCTGTCCATAATAAATTGCTGCTCTGACTTCTTAACAACACTGTCAACAAGGCAGGTCCTACAGGCCCTGGTTTTGTCGCACCTGGACAACTGTTCAGTCATGTGGTCAGGTTCCACAAAGAGGGACTTGGGAGAATTGCAGTTGGCTCAGAAAAAGGCAGCACGGCTGGCCCTTAAAAGTACACGGAGTGCTAACATTAATGACATGCATGTCAATCTCTCCTGGCTCAAAGTGGAAGAGAGATTCCTCATTACGTGTGTTGACAAGCTGAAGGTACCGAGCTGTCTTTTAAAATACTAGCACACAGCTTGGACACCCATGCATAACCCACAAGACATGCCACCAGAGGTCTCTTCACAGTCCCCAAGTCCAGAACAGACTATGGAAGGTGCACAGTACTAGGTTGAGCCATGACTACATGGAACTCTATTCCACATCAGGTAAATAATGCAAGCAGTAAAATCAGATTTAAAAAGCAGATAAAACCTTATGGAACAGCGGGGACTGTGAAGTAACACAAACATAGGCACACACACACACATGATAACACACGTACACATGGATTTTGCGTTGTGGAAATGGAGTATGCGCCTGAGGGCACACTTAGTGTGTTGTGATTTCTGTAATGAATGTATTGTAATGTTTTTAAAATTGTATAACTGCCTTCATTTTGCCAGATCCCAGGAAGAGTAGCCGCTGCAAATGTTATTGACGACTAGTGTGAGGGATCTAATCACAGAGGATTAGCTATCAGAACAACAACAGCATCAGGGGAACTACAGAATGCTCTACTCTGTGTTAGACACATTATCTGACAGCTGTGACAAAGGGAGAAGTGTGTGTGTGTATGTGTGTGTGTGTGTGTGTGTGTGTGTGTGTGTGTGTGTGTGTGTGTGTGTGTGTGTGTGTGTGTGTGTGTGTGTGTGTGTGTGTGTGTGTGTGTGTGTGTGTGTGTGTGTGTGTGTGTGTGTGTGTGTGTGTGTGTTTACGTAAGCTAGGGACAAGTCATTTGTACAGAGACAAACATGTATATATCCCTCTGTACAGCTTATTATGTGACCTTTAACCCTACTCGTGTTGAGATGCGACTGTAAAGACTCTCTGCCCATGTTGTCATTGGATCGCTGCAGCGAGCTGACACACACACACACACACACACACACACACACACACACACACACACACACACACACACACACACACACACACACACACACACACACACACACACACACACACACACACACACACACACAATGCAGCTAGCCTATACACAGATAAATGAGTCTAGACATGAAACACAACTACCATAATGAATCATATGTAAAACAATATCTAGCCTCATTATGTGACACTGCTTTGGACATTCTCATTTAGCAAGTTAAATCAGTGCTCGTCTAGGCTATTCATGTATAAGACATAAATTAACATAGTTCTTCGTGCGTTAATGCAGCTATGATGAATATATTTTAAAGCATATGCCTTTTGAGTGTGTGTGTGTGTGTGTTCCCTCTTTCAAGGATTATACAAGGGAGAAACATCCCTATTGTGTGTTCTCTTTAATCTATGGTATACCACTCCACTGTTCTCTTTACTCTACTATGGTATAACACTCCATTGTTCTCTTTACTCTACTATGGTATAACACTCCACTGTTCTCTTTAACCTATGGTATAATACTCCACTGTTCTCTTGAATCTATGGTATACCACTCCACTGTTCTCTTTACTCTACTATGGTATACCACTCCACTGTTCTCTTTAACCTATGGTATACCACTCCACTGTTCTCTTTAACCTATGGTATAATACTCCACTGTTCTCTTTAACCTATGGTATAATACTCCACTGTTCTCTTTAATCTATGGTATAATACTCCACTGTTCTCTTGAATCTATGGTATAATACTCCACTGTTCTCTTTACTCTACTATGGTATACCACTCCACTGTTCTCTTTACTCTACTATGGTATACCACTCCACTGTTCTCTTTAACCTATGGTATAATACTCCACTGTTCTCTTTAATCTATGGTATACCACTCCACTGTTCTCTTTACTCTACTATGGTATACCACTCCACTGTTCTCTTTACTCTACTATGGTATAACACTCCACTGTTCTCTTTAACCTATGGTATAATACTCCACTGTTCTCTTTAATCTATGGTATACCACTCCACTGTTCTCTTTACTCTACTATGGTATACCACTCCACTGTTCTCTTTACTCTACTATGGTATAACACTCCACTGTTCTCTTTAACCTATGGTATAATACTCCACTGTTCTCTTGAATCTATGGTATACCACTCCACTGTTCTCTTTAACCTATGGTATAATACTCCACTGTTCTCTTTAATCTATGGTATACCACTCCACTGTTCTCTTTACTCTACTATGGTATACCACTCCACTGTTCTCTTTACTCTACTCTGGTATAACACTCCACTGTTCTCTTTAACCTATGGTATACCACTCCATTGTTCTCTTTAATCTATGGTATAACACTCCACTGTTCTCTTTACTCTACTATGGTATAACACTCCACTGTTCTCTTTAACCTATGGTATACCATTCCACTGTTCTCTTTACTCTACTATGGTATAATACTCCACTGTTCTCTTTACTCTACTATGGTATACCACTCCACTGTTCTCTTTACTCTACTATGGTATAACACTCCATTGTTCTCTTTACTCTACTATGGTTTAACACTCAACTGTTCTCTTTACTCTACTATGGTATAACACTCCACTGTTCTCTACTCTACTATGGTATAACACTCCATTGTTCTCTTTACTCTACTATGGTTTAACACTCAACTGTTCTCTTTAATCTACTATGGTATAACACTCCACTGTTCTCTTTAATCTATGGTATAATACTCCACTGTTCTCTTTAATCTATGGTATACCACTCCACTGTTCTCTTTACTATACTATGGTATAATACTCCACTGTTCTCTTTACTCTACGATGGTATACCAATCCACTGTTCTCTTTAATCTATGGTATAATACTCCACTGTTCTCTTTAATCTATGGTATACCACTCCACTGTTCTCTTTACTATACTATGGTATAATACTCCACTGTTCTCTCTACTCTACTATGGTATACCACTCCACTGTTCTCTTTAATCTATGGTATACCACTCCACTGTTCTCTTTACTCTACTATGGTATAATACTCCACTGTTCTCTTTACTCTACTATGGTATAATACTCCACTGTTCTCTCTACTCTACTATGGTATACCACTCCACTGTTCTCTTTAATCTATGGTATACCACTCCACTGTTCTCTTTACTCTACTATGGTATAATACTCCACTGTTCTCTTTACTCTACTATGGTATAATACTCCACTGTTCTCTCTACTCTACTATGGTATACCACTCCACTGTTCTCTTTACTCTACTATGGTATACGACTCCACTGTTCTCTTTACTCTACTCTGGTACGACACTCCGCTGTTCTCTTTAATCTACTATGGTATAACACTCCACTGTTCTCTTTAACCTATGGTATACCACTCCATTGTTCTCTTTAATCTATGGTATAACACTCCACTGTTCTCTTTAACCTATGGTATACCATTCCACTGTTCTCTTTACTCTACTATGGTATAACACTCCACTGTTCTCTTTACTCTACTATGGTATAACACTCCACTGTTCTCTTTAACCTATGGTATACCATTCCACTGTTCTCTTTACTCTACTATGGTATACCACTCCACTGTTCTCTTTACTCTACTATGGTATACCATTCCACTATTCTCTTTACTCTACTATGGTATAACACTCCACTGTTCTCTTTAACCTATGGTATACTACTCCAATTGTTCTCTTTACTCTACTCTGGTACGACACTCCACTGTTCTCTTTAATCTACTATGGTATAACACTCCACTGTTCTCTTTAACCTATGGTATACCACTCCATTGTTCTCTTTAATCTATGGTATAACACTCCACTGTTATCTTTACTCTACTATGGTATAACACTCCATTGTTCTCTTTACTCTACTATGGTTTAACACTCAACTGTTCTCTTTACTCTACTATGGTATACCATTCCACTGTTCTCTTTTCTCTACTATGGTATACCACTCCACTGTTCTCTTTACTCTACTATGGTATACCATTCCACTGTTCTCTTTACTCTACTATGGTATAACACTCCACTGTTCTCTTTAACCTATGGTATACCACTCCATTGTTCTCTTTAATCTATGGTATACCACTCCACTGTTCTCTTTACTCTACTATAGTATAACACTCCGTTGTTCTCTTTACTCTACTATGGTTTAACACTCAACTGTTCTCTTTACTCTACTATGGTATACCACTCCACTGTTCTCTTTAATCTATGGTATACCAATCCACTGTTCTCTTTACATTATGGTATAACACTCCACTGTTCTCTTTACTCTACTATGGTATAACACTCCACTGTTCTCTTTAACCTATGGTATACCAATCCACTGTTCTCTTTACTTTATGGTATAACACTCCACTGTTCTCTTTACTCTACTATGGTATACCAATCCACTGTTCTCTTTACTCTACTATGGTATAATACTCCACTGTTCTCTTTACTCTACTATGGTATAACAACACTCCACTGTACTCTTTAACCTATGGTATACAACTCCACTGTTCTCTTTACTCTGTGGTATAATACTCCACTGTTCTCTTTACTCTACTATGGTATAATACTCCACTGTTCTCTTTACTCTACTATGGTATAACACTCCACTGTACTCTTTAACCTATGGTATACCACTCCACTGTTCTCTTTACTCTGTGGTATAATACTCCACTGTTCTCTTTACTCTACTATGGTATAATACTCCACTGTTCTCTTTACTCTACTATGGTATACCACTCCACTGTTCTCTTTAACCTATGGTATAATACTCCACTGTTCTCTTTAATCTATGGTATACCACTCCACTGTTCTCTTTACTCTACTATGGTATACCACTCCACTGTTCTCTTTACTCTACTATGGTATACCACTCCACTGTTCTCTTTACTCTACTCTGGTATACCACTCCACTGTTCTCTTTACTCTACTATGGTATACCACTCCACTGTTCTCTTTACTCTACTATGGTATACCACTCCACTGTTCTCTTTACTCTACTCTGGTATAATACTCCACTGTTCTCTTTACTCTACTATGGTATAATACTCCACTGTTCTCTTTACTCTACTATGGTATAACACTCCACTGTTCTCTTTAACCTATGGTATACCACTCCATTGTTCTCTTTAATCTATGGTATAACACTCCACTGTTCTCTTTACTCTACTATGGTATACCACTCCACTGTTCTCTTTACTCTACTATGGTATAACACTCCATTGTTCTCTTTACTCTACTATGGTTTAACACTCAACTGTTCTCTTTACTCTACTATGGTATACCACTCCACTGTTCTCTTTACTCTACTATGGTATAACACTCCACTGTTCTCTTTAACCTATGGTATACCATTCCACTGTTCTCTTTACTCTACTATGGTATAATACTCCACTGTTCTCTTTACTCTACTATGGTATACCACTCCACTGTTCTCTTTACTCTACTATGGTATAACACTCCATTGTTCTCTTTACTCTACTATGGTTTAACACTCAACTGTTCTCTTTACTCTACTATGGTATAACACTCCACTGTTCTCTACTCTACTATGGTATAACACTCCACTGTTCTCTTTACTCTACTATGGTATACCACTCCACTGTTCTCTTTACTCTACTATGGTATAATACTCCACTGTTCTCTTTACTCTACTATGGTATAATACTCCACTGTTCTCTCTACTCTACTATGGTATACCACTCCACTGTTCTCTTTACTCTACTATGGTGTAAGTCGCTCTGGATAAGAGCGTCTGCTAAATGACTTAAATGTAAATGTAAATGTATACGACTCCACTGTTCTCTTTACTCTACTCTGGTACGACACTCCGCTGTTCTCTTTAATCTACTATGGTATAACACTCCACTGTTCTCTTTAACCTATGGTATACCACTCCATTGTTCTCTTTAATCTATGGTATAACACTCCACTGTTCTCTTTAACCTATGGTATACCATTCCACTGTTCTCTTTACTCTACTATGGTATACCACTCCACTGTTCTCTTTACTCTACTATGGTATACCATTCCACTGTTCTCTTTACTCTACTATGGTATAACACTCCACTGTTCTCTTTAATCTATGGTATACCAATCCACTGTTCTCTTTACATTATGGTATAACACTCCACTGTTCTCTTTACTCTACTATGGTATAACACTCCACTGTTCTCTTTAACCTATGGTATACCAATCCACTGTTCTCTTTACTTTATGGTATAACACTCCACTGTTCTCTTTACTCTACTATGGTATACCAATCCACTGTTCTCTTTACTCTACTATGGTATAATACTCCACTGTTCTCTTTACTCTACTATGGTATAACAACACTCCACTGTACTCTTTAACCTATGGTATACCACTCCACTGTTCTCTTTACTCTGTGGTATAATACTCCACTGTTCTCTTTACTCTACTATGGTATAATACTCCACTGTTCTCTTTACTCTACTATGGTATAACACTCCACTGTACTCTTTAACCTATGGTATACCACTCCACTGTTCTCTTTACTCTGTGGTATAATACTCCACTGTTCTCTTTACTCTACTATGGTATAATACTCCACTGTTCTCTTTACTCTACTATGGTATACCACTCCACTGTTCTCTTTAACCTATGGTATAATACTCCACTGTTCTCTTTAATCTATGGTATACCACTCCACTGTTCTCTTTACTCTACTATGGTATACCACTCCACTGTTCTCTTTACTCTATTATGGTATACCACTCCACTGTTCTCTTTACTCTACTCTGGTATACCACTCCACTGTTCTCTTTACTCTACTATGGTATACCACTCCACTGTTCTCTTTACTCTACTATGGTATACCACTCCACTGTTCTCTTTACTCTACTCTGGTATAATACTCCACTGTTCTCTTTACTCTACTATGGTATAATACTCCACTGTTCTCTTTACTCTACTATGGTATAACACTCCACTGTTCTCTTTACTCTACTATGGTATACCACTCCATTGTTCTCTTTACTCTACTATGGTATAACACTCCACTGTTCTCTTTACTCTACTATGGTATACCACTCCACTGTTCTCTTTACTCTACTATGGTATAACACTCCATTGTTCTCTTTACTCTACTATGGTTTAACACTCAACTGTTCTCTTTACTCTACTATGGTATACCACTCCACTGTTCTCTTTACTCTACTATGGTATAACACTCCACTGTTCTCTTTAACATATGGTATACCATTCCACTGTTCTCTTTACTCTACTATGGTATAATACTCCACTGTTCTCTTTACTCTACTATGGTATACCACTCCACTGTTCTCTTTACTCTACTATGGTATAACACTCCATTGTTCTCTTTACTCTACTATGGTTTAACACTCAACTGTTCTCTTTACTCTACTATGGTATAACACTCCACTGTTCTCTACTCTACTATGGTATAACACTCCACTGTTCTCTTTACTCTACTATGGTATACCACTCCACTTTTCTCTTTACTCTACTATGGTATAATACTCCACTGTTCTCTTTACTCTACTATGGTATAATACTCCACTGTTCTCTCTACTCTACTATGGTATACCACTCCACTGTTCTCTTTACTCTACTATGGTATACGACTCCACTGTTCTCTTTACTCTACTCTGGTACGACACTCCGCTGTTCTCTTTAATCTACTATGGTATAACACTCCACTGTTCTCTTTAACCTATGGTATACCACTCCATTGTTCTCTTTAATCTATGGTATAACACTCCACTGTTCTCTTTAACCTATGGTATACCATTCCACTGTTCTCTTTACTCTACTATGGTATACCACTCCACTGTTCTCTTTACTCTACTATGGTATACCATTCCACTGTTCTCTTTACTCTACTATGGTATAACACTCCACTGTTCTCTTTAACCTATGGTATACTACTCCACTGTTCTCTTTACTCTACTCTGGTACGACACTCCACTGTTCTCTTTAATCTACTATGGTATAACACTCCACTGTTCTCTTTAACCTATGGTATACCACTCCATTGTTCTCTTTTTAATCTATGGTATAACACTCCACTGTTCTCTTTACTCTACTATGGTATAACACTCCACTGTTCTCTTTAACCTATGGTATACCATTCCACTGTTCTCTTTACTCTACTATGGTATACCACTCCACTGTTCTCTTTACTCTACTATGGTATACCATTCCACTGTTCTCTTTACTCTACTATGGTATAACACTCCACTGTTCTCTTTAACCTATGGTATACTACACCAATTGTTCTCTTTACTCTACTCTGGTACGACACTCCACTGTTCTCTTTAATCTACTATGGTATAACACTCCACTGTTCTCTTTAACCTATGGTATACCACTCCATTGTTCTCTTTAATCTATGGTATAACACTCCACTGTTATCTTTACTCTACTATGGTATAACACTCCATTGTTCTCTTTACTCTACTATGGTTTAACACTCAACTGTTCTCTTTACTCTACTATGGTATACCATTCCACTGTTCTCTTTTCTCTACTATGGTATACCACTCCACTGTTCTCTTTACTCTACTATGGTATACCATTCCACTGTTCTCTTTACTCTACTATGGTATAACACTCCACTGTTCTCTTTAACCTATGGTATACTACTCCACTGTTCTCTTTAATCTATGGTATACCACTCCACTGTTCTTTTTAACCTATGGTATAATACTCCACTGTTCTCTTTAATCTATGGTATACCACTCCACTGTTCTCTTTACTCTACTATGGTATAACACTCCGTTGTTCTCTTTACTCTACTATGGTTTAACACTCAACTGTTCTCTTTACTCTACTATGGTATAACACTCCACTGTTCTCTTTAACCTATGGTATAATACTCCACTGTTCTCTTTAATCTACTATGGTATAACACTACACTGTTCTCTTTACTCTACTATGGTATACCACTCCACTGTTCTCTTTAATCTATGGTATACCAATCCACTGTTCTCTTTACTTTATGGTATAACACTCCACTGTTCTCTTTAATCTACTATGGTATAACACTCCACTGTTCTCTTTAACCTATGGTATACCAATCCACTGTTCTCTTTACTCTACTATGGTATAATACTCCACTGTTCTCTTTACTCTACTATGGTATAACAACACTCCACTGTACTCTTTAACCTATGGTATACCACTCCACTGTTCTCTTTACTCTGTGGTATAATACTCCACTGTTCTCTTTACTCTACTATGGTATAATACTCCACTGTTCTCTTTACTCTACTATGGTATAACACTCCACTGTACTCTTTACTCGACTATGGTATACCACTCCACTGTTCTCTTTAGTCTACTATACCACTCCACTGTTCTCTTTAATCTACTATGGTATAATACTCCACTGTTCTCTTTAATCTATGGTATACCACTCCACTGTTCTATGTACTCTCCTATGGTATAACACTCCACTGTTCTCTTTACTCTACTATGGTAAAACACTCCACTATTCTCTTAAATCTATGATATGATACTCCACTGTTCTCTTTAATCTATGGTATACCACTCCACTGTTCTCTTTAATCTATGGTATACCACTCCACTGTTCTCTTTAATCTACTATGGTATAACACTCCACTGTTCTCTTTAACCTATGGGATACCACTCCATTGTTCTCTTTTATCTATTACATTTACATTTAAGTCATTTAGCAGACACTCTTATCCAGAGCGACTTACAAATTGGTGCATTCACCTTATGACATCCAGTAGAACAGTCACTTTACAATAGTGCATCTAAATCTTAAAGGGGGGTGAGAAGGATTACTTATCCTATCCTAGGTACTCCTTAAAGAGGTGGGGTTTCAGGTGTCTCCGGAAGGTGGTGATTGACTCCGCTGTCCTGGCGTCGTGAGGGAGTTTGTTCCACCATTGGGGGGCCAGAGCAGCGAACAGTTTTGACTGGGCTGAGCGGGAACTGTACTTCCTCAGTGGTAGGGAGGCGAGCAGGCCAGAGGTGGATGAACGCAGTGCCCTTGTTTGGGTGTAGGGCCTGATCAGAGCCTGGAGGTACTGAGGTGCCGTTCCCCTCACAGCTCCGTAGGCAAGCACCATGGTCTTGTAGCGGAAGCGAGCTTCAACTGGAAGCCAGTGGAGAGAGCGGAGGAGCGGGGTGACGTGAGAGAACTTGGGAAGAAGGTTGAACACCAGACGGGCTGCGGCGTTCTGGATGAGTTGTAGGGGTTTAATGGCACAGGCAGGGAGCCCAGCCAACAGCGAGTTGCAGTAATCCAGACGGGAGATGACAAGTGCCTGGATTATGACCTGCGCCGCATCCTGTGTGAGGCAGGGTCGTACTCTGCGGATGTTGTAGAGCATGAACCTACAGGAACGGGCCACCGCCTTGATGTTAGTTGAGAACGACAGGGTGTTTGTTGTCCAGGATCACGCCAAGGTTCTTAGCGCTCTGGGAGGAGGACACAATGGAGTTGTCAACCGTGATGGCGAGATCATGGAACGGGCAGTCCTTCCCCGGGAGGAAGAGCAGCTCCGTCTTGCCGAGGTTCAGCTTGAGGTGGTGATCCGTCATCCACACTGATATGTCTGCCAGACATGCAGAGATGCGATTCGCCACCTGGTCATCAGAAGGGGAAAGGAGAAGATTAATTGTGTGTCGCCTGCATAGCAATGATAGGAGAGACCATGTGAGGTTATGACAGAGCCAAGTGACTTGGTGTATAGCGAGAATAGGAGAGGGCCTAGAACAGAGCCCTGGGGGACACCAGTGGTGAGAGCGCGTGGTGAGGAGACAGATTCTCGCCACGCCACCTGGTAGGAGCGACCTGTCAGGTAGGACGCAATCCAAGCGTGGGCCGCGCCGGAGATGCCCAACTCGGAGAGGGTGGAGAGGAGGATCTGATGGTTCACAGTATCGAAGGCAGCCGATAGGTCTAGAAGGATGAGAGCAGAGGAGAGAGAGTTAGCTTTAGCAGTGCGGAGCGCCTCCGTGATACAGAGAAGAGCAGTCTCAGTTGAATGACTAGTCTTGAAACCTGACTGATTAGGATCAAGAAGGTAATTCAGAGAGAGATAGCGGGAGAGCTGGCCAAGGACGGCACGTTCAAGAGTTTTGGAGAGAAAAGTATGAAGGGATACTGGTCTGTAGTTGTTGACATCGGAGGGATCGAGTGTAGGTTTTTTCAGAAGGGGTGCAACTCTCGCTCTCTTGAAGACGGAAGGGACGTAGCCAGCGGTCAGAAATGAGTTGATGAGCGAGGTGAGGTAAGGGAGAAGGTCTCCGGAAATGGTCAGGAGAAGAGAGGAGGGGATAGGGTCAAGCGGGCAGGTTGTTGGGCGGCCGGCCGTCACAAGACGCGAGATTTCATCTGGAGAGAGAGGGGAGAAAGAGGTCAGAGCACAGGGTAGGGCAGTGTGAGCAGAACCAGCGGTGTCGTTTGACTTAGCAAACGAGGATCGGATGTCGTCGACCTTCTTTTCAAAATGGTTGACGAAGTCATCTGCAGAGAGGGAGGAGGGGGGAGGGGGAGGAGGATTCAGGAGGGAGGAGAAGGTGGCAAAGAGCTTCCTAGGGTTAGATGCAGATGCTTGGAATTTAGAGTGGTAGAAAATGGCTTTAGCAGCAGAGACAGAGGAGGAAAATGTAGAGAGGAGGGAGTGAAAGGATGCCAGGTCCGCAGGGAGGCGAGTTTTCCTTCATTTCCGCTCGGCTGCCCGGAGCCCTGTTCTGTGAGCTCGCAATGAGTCGTCGAGCCACGGGGCGGGAGGGGAGGACCGAGCCGGCCTGGAGGATAGGGGACATAGAGAGTCAAAGGATGCAGAAAGGGAGGAGAGGAGGGTTGAGGAGGCAGAATCAGGAGATAGGTTGAAGAAGGTTTGAGCAGAGGGAAGAGATGATAGGATGGAAGAGGAGAGAGTAGCGGGGGAGAGAGAGCGAAGGTTGGGACGGCGCGATACCATCCGAGTAGGGGCAGTGTGGGAGGTGTTGGATGAGAGCGAGAGGGAAAAGGATACAAGGTAGTGGTCGGAGACTTGGAGGGGAGTTGCAATGAGGTTAGTGGAAGAACAGCATCTAGTAAAGATGAGGTCGAGCGTATTGCCTGCCTTGTGAGTAGGGGGGGAAGGTGAGAGGGTGAGGTCAAAAGAGGAGAGGAGTGGAAAGAAGGAGGCAGAGAGGAATGAGTCAAAGGTAGACGTGGGGAGGTTAAAGTCGCCCAGCACTGTGAGAGGTGAGCCGTCCTCAGGAAAGGAGCTTATCAAGGTATCAAGCTCATTGATGAACTCTCCGAGGGAACCTGGAGGGCGATAAATGATAAGGATGTTAAGCTTGAAAGGGCTGGTAACTGTGACAGCATGGAATTCAAAGGAGGCGATAGACAGATGGGTAAGGGGAGAAAGAGAGAATGACCACTTGGGAGAGATGAGGATCCGGTGCCACCACCCCGCTGACCAGAAGCTCTCGGGGTGTGCGAGAACACGTGGGCGGACGAAGAGAGAGCAGTAGGAGTAGCAGTGTTGTCTGTGGTGATCCATGTTTCCGTCAGTGCCAAGAAGTCGAGGGACTGGAGGGAGGCATAGGCTGAGATGAACTCTGCCTTGTTGGCCGCAGATCGGCAGTTCCAGAGGCTACCGGAGACCTGGAACTCCACGTGGGTCGTGCGCGCTGGGACCACCAGATTAGGGTGGCCGCGGCCACGCGGTGTGGAGAGTTTGTATGGTCTGTGCAGAGAGGAGAGAACAGGGATAGACAGACACATAGTTGACAGGCTACAGAAGAGGCTACGCTAATGCAAAGGAGATTGGAATGACAAGTGGACTACACGCCTCGAATGTTCAGAAATTTAAGCTTACGTAGCAAGAATCTTATTGACTAAAATGATTAAAATGATACAGTACTGCTGAAGTAGGCTAGCTGGCAGTGGCTGCGTTGTTGACACTACACTAATCAAGTCGTTCCGTTGAGTGTAATAGTTTCTGCAGTGCTGCTATTCGGGGGCTAGCTGGCTAGCTAGCAGTGTTGTTTACGTTACGTTGCGTTAAAAGAACGACAATAGCTGGCTAGCTAACCTAGAAAATCGCTCTAGACTACACAATTATCTTTGATACAAAGACGGCTATGTAGCTAGCTGTGTAGCTAGCTACGATCAAACAAATCAAACCGTTGTACTGTAATGAAATGAAATGAAAATGTGATACTACCTGTGAATGCGACCAGGTTGTTGAGTCCTATTCGGTAGACGTTGGCTAGCTGTCGGCTAGCTGTTGGCTAGCTGTTGGCTAGCTAGCAGAGTCTCCTACGTTAAGGACGACAAATAGCTGGCTAGCTAACCTCGGTAAATTAAGATAATCACTCTAAGACTACACACTCTAAACTACACAATTATCTTGGATACGAAGACAGCAAAGACAGCTATGTAGCTAGCTAACACTACACTAATCAAGTCGTTCAGTTGAGTGTAATAGTTACTACAGTGCTGCTAATCGGTGGGCGTTTGCTAGCTGGCTAGCTGGCTAGCTGCTGGGCAAATAGCAGGGAAGACTACGTTAGGACGACGAAATACGATAATTATGCAATTATCTTTGATACAAAGACGGCTATGTAGCTAGCTAAGAAGAAATTGCTAAGATTAGACAAATCAAACCGTTGTACTATAATGAAATGTAATGAAATGTAATGAAAAAGTTATACTACCTGCGGAGCGAAGTGCCGATGCGACCGCTCGCTCCAACCCGGAAGTCAACATTATCTATGGTATAACACTCCACTGTTCTCTTTACTCTACTATGGTATAATACTCCACTGTTCTCTTTACTCTACTATGGTATAACACTCCACTGTACTCTTTAATCTATGGTATAATACTCCACTGTTCTCTTTACTCGACTATGGTATACCACTCCACTGTTCTATGTACTCTACTATGGTATAACACTCCACTGTTCTCTTTACTCTACTATGGTAAAACACTCCACTGTTCTCTTTAATCTATGGTATACCAATCAACTGTTCTCTTTACTCTATGGTATGACACTCCACTGTTCTCTTTACTCTACTGTTCTCTTTAACCTATGGAATACCACTCCACTGTTCTCTTTACTCTATGGTATAATACTCCACTGTTCTCTTTACTCTACTATGTTATAATACTCCACTGTTCTCTTTACTTGTCTATGGTATACCACTCCACTGTTCTCTTTACTCTACTATGGTATAACACTCCACTGTTCTCTTTAATCTATGGTATACCAATCAACTGTTCTCTTTACTCTATGGTATGACACTCCACTGTTCTATTTACTCTACTGTTCTCTTTAACCTATGGAATACCACTCCACTGTTCTCTTTACTCTATGGTATAATACTCCACTGTTCTCTTTACTCTACTATGTTATAATACTCCACTGTTCTCTTTACTCTACTATGGTATAACACTCCACTGTACTCTTTAATCTATGGTATAATACTCCACTGTTCTCTTTACTCTACTATGGTATACCACTCCACTGTTCTCTTTAATCTACTATGGTATACCACTCCACTGTTCTCTTTAATCTATGATATGATACTCCACTGTTCTCTTTAATCTATGGTATAATACTCCACTGTTCTCTTTACTCTACTATGGTATACCACTCCACTGTTCTCTTTAATCTACTATGGTATAACACTCCACTGTACTCTTTAATCTATGGTATAATACTCCACTGTTCTCTTTGCTCTACTATGGCATAACACTCCACTGTTCTCTTTACTCTACTATGGCATAACACTCCACTATTCTCTTAAATCTATGATATGATACTCCACTGTTCTCTTTAATCCATGGTGTAACACTACACTGTTATCTTTAATCTACTCTGGGATACCACTCCACTGTTCTCTTTAATCTACTATGGTATACCACTCAACTGTTCTATGTACTCTACTATGGTATAACACTCCACTGTTCTCTTTACTCTATGGTAAAACACTCCACTATTCTCTTAAATCTATGATATGATACTCCACTGTTCTCTTTATTCTATGGTATAACACTGCAATGTTCTCTTTAACCTATGGTATACCACCCCACTGTTCTCTTTACTCTATGGTATAATACTCCACTGTTCTCTTTACTCTACTATGGTATAATACTCCACTGTTCTCTTTACTCTACTATGGTATACCACTCCACTGTTCTCTTTGATCTACTATGGTATACCACTCAACTGTTCTCTTTAATCTACTATGGTATAATACTCCACTGTTCTCTTTAATCTATGATATGATACTCCACTATTCTCTTTACTCTACTATGGCATAACACTCCACTGTTCTCTTTACTCTACTATGGCATAACACTCCACTGTTCTCTTTATTCTGTGTTATAATACTCCACTGTTCTCTTTACTCTACTATGGTATAATACTCTACTGTTCTCTTTACTCTACTATGGTATAATACTCCACTGTTCTCTTTACTCTACTATGGTATACCACGCCACTGTTCTCTTTAATCTACTATGGTATAATACTCCACTGTTCTCTTTAATCTATGATATGATACTCCACTGTTCTCTTTAATCTATGGTATAATACTCCACTGTTATCTTTACTCTACTATGGTATAACACTCCACTGTTCTCTGTACTCTACTATGGTACAATTCTCCACTGTTCTCTTTACTCTACTATGGTATAACACTCCACTGTACTCTTTAATCTACTATGGTATAATATTCCACTGTTCTCTTTAATCTATGATATGATACTCCACTGTTCTCTTTAATCTATGGTATAATACTCCACTGTTATCTTTACTCTACTATGGTATAACACTCCACTGTTCTCTGTACTCTACTATGGTATAATTCTCCACTGTTCTCTTTACTCTACTATGGTATACCACTCCACTGTTCTCTTTAATCTACTATGGTATACCACTCCACTGTTCTCTTTAATCTATGATATGATACTCCACTGTTCTCTTTAATCCATGGTGTAACACTACACTGTTATCTTTAATCTACTCTGGGATACCACTCCACTGTTCTCTTTAATCTACTATGGTATACCACTCAACTGTTCTATGTACTCTACTATGGTATAACACTCCACTGTTCTCTTTACTCTATGGTAAAACACTCCACTATTCTCTTAAATCTATGATATGATACTCCACTGTTCTCTTTATTCTATGGTATAACACTGCAATGTTCTCTTTAATCTATGGTATACCACCCCACTGTTCTCTTTACTCTATGGTATAATACTCCACTGTTCTCTTTACTCTACTATGGTATACCACTCCACTGTTCTCTTTGATCTACTATGGTATACCACTCAACTGTTCTCTTTAATCTACTATGGTATAATACTCCACTGTTCTCTTTAATCTATGATATGATACTCCACTATTCTCTTTACTCTACAATGGCATAACACTCCACTGTTATCTTTATTCTGTGTTATAATACTCCACTGTTCTCTTTACTCTACTATGGTATAATACTCTACTGTTCTCTTTACTCTACTATGGTATAATACTCCACTGTTCTCTTTACTCTACTATGGTATACCACGCCACTGTTCTCTTTAATCTACTATGGTATACCACTCCACTGTTCTCTTTAATCTACTATGGTATAATACTCCACTGTTCTCTTTAATCTATGATATGATACTCCACTGTTCTCTTTAATCTATGGTATAATACTCCACTGTTATCTTTACTCTACTATGGTATAACACTCCACTGTTCTCTGTACTCTACTATGGTATAATTCTCCACTGTTCTCTTTACTCTACTATGGTATAATACTCCACTGTTCTCTTTAATCTATGGTATACCACTCCACTGTTCTATGTACTCTCCTATGGTATAACACTACACTGTTCTCTTTACTCTACTATGGTATAACACTCCACTGTTCTCTTTAATCTATGGTATACCCATCAACTGTTCTCTTTACTCTATGGTATGACACTCCACTGTTCTCTTTACTCTACTATGGTATACCACTCCACTGTTCTCTTTAATCTACTATGGTATAATACTCCACTGTTCTCTTTACTCTACTATGGTATAACACTACACTGTTCTCTTTACTCAACTATGGTATAACACTCCACTGTTCTCTTTAATCTATGGTATACCAATCAACTGTTCTCTTTACTCTATGGTATGACACTCCACTGTTCTCTTTACTCTACTATGGTATAATACTCCACTGTTCTCTTTACTCTACTATGGTATAACACTCCGTTGTTCTCTTTACTCTACTATGGTTTAACACTTAACTCTTCTCTTTACTCTCCTATGGTATACCACTCCACTGTTCTCTTTAATCTATGATATGATACTCCACTGTTCTCTTTAATCTATGGTATAATACTCCACTGTTCTCTTTACTCTACTATGGTATAACACTCCGTTGTTCTCTTTACTCTACTATGGTATAACACTCCACTGTACTCTTTAATCTATGGTATAATACTCCACTGTTCTCTTTGCTCTACTATGGTATAACACTCCACTGTTCTCTTTGCTCTACTATGGTATAATACTCCACTGTTCTCTTTGCTCTACTATGGTATACCACTCCACTGTTCTCTTTGCTCTACTATGGTATAATACTCCACTGTTCTCTTTAATCTATGATATGATACTCCACTGTTCTCTTTACTCTACTATGGTATAACACTCCACTGTTCTCTTTACTCTACTATGGCATAACACTCCACTGTTCTCTTTACTCTACTATGGTATAGCACTCCACTGTTCTCTTTGCTCTACTATGGTATAATACTCCACTGTTCTCTTTGCTCTACTATGGTATACCACTCCACTGTTCTCTTTGCTCTACTATGGTATAATACTCCACTGTTCTCTTTAATCTATGATATGATACTCCACTGTTCTCTTTACTCTACTATGGTATAACACTCCACTGTTCTCTTTACTCTACTATGGTATACCACTCCACTGTTCTCTTTAATCTACTATGGTATAATACTCCACTGTTCTCTTTAATCTATGATATGATACTCCACTGTTCTCTTTAATCTATGGTATAATATGCCACTGTTATCTTTACTCGACTATGGCATAACACTCCACTGTTCTCTTTACTCTACTATGGCATAACACTCCACTGTTCTCTTTACTCTGCTATGGTATAACACTCCACTGTTCTCTTTAATCTATGGTATACCAATACACTGTTCTCTTTACTCTACTATGGTATACCACTCCACTGTTCTCTTTAATCTATGGTATACCAATCCACTGTTCTCTTTACTCTACTATGGCATAACACTCCACTATTCTCTTAAATCTATGATATGATACTCCACTGTTCTCTTTAATCCATGGTGTAACACTACACTGTTATCTTTAATCTACTCTGGGATACCACTCCACTGTTCTCTTTAATCTACTATGGTATAATCCTCCACTGTTCTCTTTACTCTACTATGGTATACCACTCCAATGTTCTCTTTAATCTACTATGGTATAATACTCCACTGTTCTCTTTAATCTATGGTATACCACTCCACTGTTCTATGTACTCTTCTATGGTATAACACTCCACTGTTCTCTTTAATCTACTATGGTATAATCCTCCACTGTTCTCTTTACTCTACTATGGTATACCACTCCAATGTTCTCTTTAATCTACTATGGTATAATACTCCACAGTTCTCTTTAATCTATGGTATACCACTCCACTGTTCTATGTACTCTTCTATGGTATAACACTCCACTGTTCTCTTTACTCTACTATGGTATACCACTCCAATGTTCTCTTTAATCTACTATGGTATAATACTCCACTGTTCTCTTTAATCTATGGTATACCAATACACTGTTCTCTTTACTCTACTATGGTATACCACTCCACTGTTCTCTTTAATCTATGGTATACCAATCCACTGTTCTCTTTACTCTACTATGGCATAACACTCCACTATTCTCTTAAATCTATGATATGATACTCCACTGTTCTCTTTAATCCATGGTGTAACACTACACTGTTATCTTTAATCTACTCTGGGATACCACTCCACTGTTCTCTTTAATCTACTATGGTATAATCCTCCACTGTTCTCTTTACTCTACTATGGTATACCACTCAATGTTCTCTTTAATCTACTATGGTATAATACTCCACTGTTCTCTTTAATCTATGGTATACCACTCCACTGTTCTATGTACTCTTCTATGGTATATCACTCCACTGTTCTCTTTACTCTACTATGGTATACCACTCCAATGTTCTCTTTAATCTACTATGGTATAATACTCCACTGTTCTCTTTAATCTATGGTATACCACTCCACTGTTCTATGTACTCTTCTATGGTAAAACACTCCACTGTTCTCTTAAATCTATGATATGATATTCCACTGTTCTCTTTACTCTACTATGGTATAATACTCCACTGTTCTCTTTACTCTACTATGGTATACCACTCCAATGTTCTCTTTACTCTACTATGGTATAATACTCCACTGTTATCTTTAATCTATGGTATACCAATCCACTGTTCTCTTTTCTCTACTATGGTATAATACTCCACTGTTATCTTTACTCTACTATGGTATACCACTCCACTGTTCTCTTTAATCTATGATATGATACTCCACTGATCTCTTTAATCTATGGTATAATACTCCACTGTTATCTTTACTCTACTATGGTATAACACTGCAATGTTCTCTTTAACCTATGGTATACCACTCCACTGTTCTCTTTACTCTATGGTATAATACTCCACTGTTCTCTTTACTCTACTATGGTATACCACTCCAATGTTCTCTTTAATCTACTATGGTATAATACTCCACTGTTCTCTTTAATCTATGGTATACCACTCCACTGTTCTATGTACTCTACTATGGTATAACACTCCACTGTTCTCTTTAATCTATGGTATACCACTCCACTGTTCTATGTACTCTACTATGGTAAAACACTCCACTATTCTCTTAAATCTATGATATGATACTCCACTGTTCTCTTTACTCTAGTATGGTATACCACTCCACTGTTCTCTTTAACCTATGGTATAATACTCCACTGTTCTCTTTAACCTATGGTATACCATTCCACTGATCTCTTTAATCTATGGTATAACACTCCACTGTTCTCTTTACTCTACTATGGTATACCACTCCACTGTTCTCTTTAGTCTATGGTATAATACTCCACTGTTCTCTTTACTCTACTATGGTATAACACTCCACTGTTCTCTTTACTCTACTATGGTATACCACTCCACTGTTCTCTTTAATCTATGGTATAACACTCCACTGTTCTCTTTACTCTACTATGGTATACCACTCCACTGTTCTCTTTAATCTATGGTATAACACTCCACTGTTCTCTTTACTCTGCTATGGTATAACACTCCACTGTTCTCTTTAACCTATTGTATACCACTCCACTGTTCTCTTTAGTCTATGGTATAATACTCCACTGTTCTCTTTAATCTACTATGGTATACCACTCCACTGTTCTCTTTACTCTACTATGGTATACCACTCCACTGTTCTCTTTACTCTACTATGGTATAATACTCCACTGTTATCTTTACTCTACTATGGTATAATACTCCACTATTCTCTTAAATCTACTATGGTATACCACTCCACTGTTCTCTTTAATCTACTATGGTATACCACTCCACTGTTCTCTTCATTCTGTGTTATAATATTCCACTGTTCTCTTTACTCTACTATGGTATAATACTCCACTGTTCTCTTTACTCTACTATGGTATACCACGCCACTGTTCTCTTTAATCTACTATGGTATACCACTCCACTGTTCTCTTTAATCTACTATGGTATAATACTCCACTGTTCTCTTTAATCTACTATGGCATACCACTCCACTGTTCTCTTTAATCTATGATATGATACTCCACTGTTCTCTTTAATCCATGGTATAATACTCCACTGTTCTCTTTACTCTACTATGGTATACCACTCCACTGTTCTCTTTACTCTACTATGGTATACCACTCCACTGTTCTCTTTACTCTACTATGGTATACCACTCCACTGTTCTCTTCATTCTGTGTTATAATATTCCACTGTTCTCTTTACTCTACTATGGTATAATACTCCACTGTTCTCTTTACTCTACTATGGTATACCACTCCACTGTTCTCTTTAATCTACTATGGTATACCACTCCACTGTTCTCTTTAATCTATGATATGATACTCCACTGTTCTCTTTAATCCATGGTATAATACTCCACTGTTCTCTTTACTCTACTATGGTATACCACTCCACTGTTCTCTTTACTCTACTATGGTATACCACTCCACTGTTCTCTTTACTCTACTATGGTATACCACTCCACTGTTCTCTTTAATCCATGGTGTAACACTACACTGTTATCTTTAATCTACTCTGGGATACCACTCCACTGTTCTCTTTAATCTATGGTATACCACTCCACTGTTCTCTTTAATCTATGGTATAATACTCCACTGTTCTCTTTACTCTACTATGGTATACCACTCCACTGTTCTCTTTAATCTATGATATGATACTCCACTGTTCTCTTTAATCCATGGTATAATACTCCACTGTTCTCTTTACTCTACTATGGTATACCACTCCACTGTTCTCTTTACTCTACTATGGTATACCACTCCACTGTTCTCTTTACTCTACTATGGTATACCACTCCACTGTTCTCTTTACTCTACTATGGTATACCACTCCACTGTTCTCTTTAATCTATGGTATACCACTCCACTGTTCTCTTTAATCTATGGTATAATACTCCACTGTTCTCTTTATTCTACTATGGTATACCACTCCACTGTTCTCTTTAATCTATGGTATACCACTCCACTGTTCTCTTTAATCTATGGTATAATACTCCACTGTTCTCTTTACTCTACTATGGTATACCACTCCACTGTTCTCTTTAATCTATGGTATAATACTCCACTGTTCTCTTTACTCTACTATGGTATACCACTCCACTGTTCTCTTTACTCTACTATGGTATACCACTCCACTGTTCTCTTTACTCTACTATGGTATACCACTCCACTGTTCTCTTTACTCTACTATGGTATACCACTCCACTGTTCTCTTTACTCTACTATGGCATAACACTCCACTGTTCTCTTTATTCTGTGTTATAATACCACTGTTCTCTTTACTCTACTATGGTATAATACACCACTGTTCTATTTACTCTACTATGGTATAATACTCCACTGTTCTCTTTACTCTACTATGGTATAATACTCCACTGTTCTCTTTACTCTACTATGGTATAATACTCCACTGTTCTCTTTACCCTACTATGGTATAATACTCCATTGTTCTCTTTACTCTACTATGGTAAAACACTCCACTGTTCACTTCTGGAGGGGAGAACTGTGAACTTTTTCTTCCACGTTTTTTCTGGTTCTATTGTATAATACAGTATTCTCACTGATCTTTGGGTTCTAAGGTATAAACAGTCATTCCCACCGCACTGTATTCCGTACTTTAGGATTCTATGGTAATCATCTCCATTGAGACAGATTATCCTCTATCAGCATGCTTTACCATACAGAAGATGAAAGACCTCATGGGGTGTAGAACTATCCTCAGCAGGGACTGAGAGGTGGAACAAAAAAGGAGAGGAGAAAAGAGGAAGGCAGAGGAGAGGTGAGGAGAGGTGAGGAGAGGAGGGCAGAGGAGAGGAGCAGAGAGAAGAGTAGAGTAAAGGAGAGGAGAGGATAGGAGAGGAGAGGAGGGCAGAGGAGAGGGGAGGAGCGGAGAGTAGAGGAGAGGAGAGGAGAGGAGGGCAGAGGAGAGGAGCAGAGAGGAGAGTAGAGTAAAGGAGAGGAGAGGATAGGAGAGGAGAGGAGGGCAGAGGAGAGGGGAGAGTAGAGGAGAGGAGAGGAGGGGATGAGATGGGAGGGCCGAGGAGGAAGCGAGGAAAGGAGAGGAGGGGAGGGCAGAGGAGAGGAGAAGAGGATGATTGAGAGGTGGAGAAGAGGAGACAAAACGAGTGAAGGGGAGTGGATGATCGAGGGGTGGAGGAGAGGAGAGGAGAGGAGAGGAGAGGAGAGGAGAGTGTGCCAGACAGAGTAGACAGATGTTAAGGGTCTTTAGTAACTCTGTGGGTCTCTGAGTCTCTGACCCTTCCTGTCATCATCCTCCACCCAGAGTTACACTAACAGGACATACACACAGCCAGGGCCTGCTCTGACACTTAGCAGTGTTCTCCCTGTCAGAGGAACACTGGGTAATGAGGGAGGAGAAGGGTGTGGTACGGTACTAGTCCTGGTGCTGCTGTCTCTAAGGGTTTGGTACTGTACTGGTGTTGCTGTCTATACGGGTTTGGTACTGTACTGGTCCTACTGTCTCTAAGTGTTTGGTACTGTATTGTTCCTGCTGTCTCTAAGGGTTTGGTACTGTATTGTTCCTGCTGTCTCTAAGGGTTTGGTACTGTACTGGTCCTGCTGTCTCTAAGGGTTTGGTACTGTACTGGTCCTGCTGTCTCTAAAGGTTTGGTACTGTATTGTTCCTGCTGTCTCTAAGGGTTTGGTACTGTATTGTTCCTGCTGTCTCTAAGGGTTTGGTACTGTACTGGTCCTGCTGTCTCTAAGGGTTTGGTACTGTACTGGTGTTGCTGTCTCTAAGGGTTTGGTACTGTATTGTTCCTGCTGTCTCTAAGGGTTTGGTACTGTACTGGTCCTGCTGTCTCTAAGGGTTTGGTACTGTACTGGTCGTGCTGTATCTAAGGGTTTGGTACTGTATTGGTCCTGCTGTCTCTAAGGGTTTGGTACTGTACTGGTCCTGCTGTCTCTAAGGGTTTGGTACTGTACTGGTGTTGCTGTCTCTAAGGGTTTGCTACTGTATTGTCCTGCTGTCTCTAAGGGTTTGGTACTGTACTGGTCCTGCTGTCTCTAAGGGTTTGGTACTGTACTGGTCCTGCTGTCTCTAAGGGTTTGGTACTGTATTGGTCCTGCTGTATCTAAGGGTTTGGTACTGTACTGGTCCTGCTGTCTCTAAGGGTTTGGTACTGTATTGGTCCTGCTGTCTCTAAGGGTTTGGTACTGTACTGGTGTTGCTGTCTATAAGGGTTTGGTACTGTACTGGTCCTGCTGTCTCTAAGGGTTTGGTACTGTACTGGTCCTGCTGTCTCTAAGGGTTTGGTACTGTACTGGTCCTGCTGTCTCTAAGGGTTTGGTACTGTATTGGTCCTGCTGTCTCTAAGGGTTTAGTACTGTATTGTTCCTGCTGTCTCTAAGGGTTTGGTACTGTACTGTTCCTGCTGTCTCTAAGGGTTTGGTACTGTATTGGTCCTGCTGTCTCTAAGGGTTTGGTACTGTATTGTTCCTGCTGTCTCTAAGGGTTTGGTACTGTACTGGTCCTGCTGTCTCTAAGGGTTTGGTACTGTACTGGTCGTGCTGTCTCTAAGGGTTTGGTACTGTATTGGTCCTGCTGTCTCTAAGGGTTTGGTACTGTACTGGTCCTGCTGTCTCTAAGGGTTTGGTACTGTACTGGTGTTGCTGTCTCGAAGGGTTTGCTACTGTATTGTTCCTGCTGTCTCTAAGGGTTTGGTACTGTACTGGTCCTACTGTCTCAGGGTTTGGTACTGTATTGTTCCTGCTGTCTCTAAGGGTTTGGTACTGTACTGGTCCTGCTGTCTCTAAGGGTTTGTTACTGTATTGTTCCTGCTGTCTCTAAGGGTTTGGTACTGTACTGGTGTTGCTGTCTATAAGGGTTTGGTACTGTACTGGTCCTGCTGTCTCTAAGGGTTTGGTACTGTATTGGTCCTGCTGTCTCTAAGGGTCTGGTACTGTGCTGGTGTTGCTGTCTATAAGGGTTTGGTACTGTACTGGTCCTGCTGTCTCTCAGGGTTTGGTACTGTACTGGTCCTGCTGTCTCTAAGGGTTTGGTACTGTATTGGTCCTGCTGTCTCTAAGGGTTTGGTGGTGTACTGCTGCTGCTGTCTCTAAGGGTTTGGTACTGTACTGGTCCTGCTGTCTCTAAGGGTTTGGTACTGTATTGGTCCTGCTGTCTCTAATGGTTTGGTGGTGTACTGGTCCTGCTGTCCCTAAGGGTTTGGTACTGTATTGGTCCTGCTGTCTCTAAGGGTTTGGTACTGTACTGGTCCTGCTGTCTCTAAGGGTTTGGTACTGTATTGGTCCTGCTGTCTCTAATGGTTTGGTGGTGTACTGGTCCTGCTGTCCCTAAGGGTTTGGTACTGTATTGGTCCTGCTGTCTTTAAGGGTTTGGTACTGTGTTGGTCCTGCTGTCTCTAAGGGTTTGGTACTGTACTGGTCCTGCTGTCTCTAAGGTTTTTTTTACTGTACTGGTGTTGCTGTCTATAATGGTTTGGTACTGTACTGGTCCTGCTGTCTCTAAGGGTTTGGTAGTGTGTTGGTCCTGCTGTCTCTAAGGGTTTGGTACTGTATTGGTCCTGCTGTCTCTAAGGGTTTGGTACTGTATTGGTCCTGCTGTCTCTAAGGGTTTGGTGGTGTACTGGTGCTGCTGTCTCTAAGGGTTTGGTACTGTATTGGTCCTGCTGTCTTTAAGGGTTTGGTACTGTGTTGGTCCTGCTGTCTCTAAGGGTTTTGTACTGTACTGGTCCTGCTGTCTCTAAGGGTTTTTTACTGTACTGGTGTTGCTGTCTATAATGGTTTGGTACTGTACTGGTCCTGCTGTCACTAAGGGTTTGGTACTGTGTTGGTCCTGCTGTCTCTAAGGGTTTGGTACTGTATTGGTCCTGCTGTCTCTAAGGGTTTGGTACTGTATTGGTCCTGCTGTCTCTAAGGGTTTGGTGGTGTACTGGTGCTGCTGTCTCTAAGGGTTTGGTACTGTATTGGTCCTGCTGTCTCTAAGGGTTTGGTACTGTACTGGTCCTGCTGTCTCTAAGGGTTTGGTACTGTATTGTTCCTGCTGTCTCTAATGGTTTGGTGCTGTACTGGTCCTGCTGTCTCTAAGGGTTTGCTACTGTATTGGTCCTGCTGTCTTTAAGGGTTTGGTACTGTGTTGGTCCTGCTGTCTCTAAGGGTTTGGTACTGTACTGGTCCTGCTGTCTCTAAGGGTTTTTTACTGTACTGGTCCTGCTGTCTCTAAGGGTTTGGTACTTGTCTTGCTGTCTCTAAGGGTTTGGTACTGGATTGGTCCTGCTGTCTCTAAGGGTTTGGTATGTATTGGTGCTGCTGTCTCTAAGGGTTTGGTACTGTGTTGGTCCTGCTGTCTCTAAGGTTTTTTTTTTACCTTACTGGTCCTGCTTTCTTTAAGGGTTTGGTACTGTACTGGTCCTGCTGTCTCTAAGGGTTTGGTACTGTACTCATCCTGTTGTCTCTAAGGGTTTGGTAATGTATTGGTCCTGCTGTCTCCAAGGGTTTGGTACTGTATTGGTCCTGCTGTCTCTAACGGTTTGGTACTGTACTGGTCCTGCTGTCTCTAAGGGTTTGGTACTGTACTGGTGCTGCTGTCTCTAAGGGTTTGGTACTGTACTGGTGTTGCTGTCTCTAAGGGTTTGGTACTGAATTGTCCTGCTGTCTCTAAGGGTTTGGTACTGTTCTGGTCCTGCTGTCTCTAAGGGTTTGGTACTGTAGTGTTCCTGCTGTCTCTAAGGGTTTGGTACTGTGTTGGTCCTGCTGTCTCTAAGGGTTTGGTACTGTACTGGTCCTGCTGTCTCTAAGTGTTTTTTACTGTATTGGTCCTGCTGTCTCTAAGGTTTTGGTCATGTATTGGTCCTGCTGTCTCTAAGGGTTTGGTACTGTATTGGTCCTGTTGTCTCTAAGGGTTTGGTACTGTGTTGTTCCTGCTGTCTCTAAGGGTTTGGTACTGTATTGGTCCTGCTGTCTCTAAGGGTTTGGTACTGTATTGTTCCTGCTGTCTCTAAGGGTTTGGTACTGTACTGGTGTTGCTGTCTATAAGGGTTTGGTACTGTACTGGTCCTGCTGTCTCTAAGGGTTTGGTACTGTACTGGTCCTGCTGTCTCTAAGGGTTTGGTACTGTACTGGTCCTGCTGTCTCTAATGGTTTGGTACTGTATTGGTGCTGCTGTCTCTAAGGGTTTGGTACTGTACTGGTCCTGCTGTCTCTAATGGTTTGGTACTGTATTGGTCCTGTTGTCTCTAAGGGTTTGGTACTGTACTGGTCCTGCTGTCTCTAAGGGTTTGGTACTGTACTGGTCCTGCTGTCTCTAAGGGTTTGGTACTGTACTGGTCCTGCTGTCTCTAAGGGTTTGGTACTGTACTGGTGCTGCTGTCTCTAAGTGTTTTGTACTGTATTGGTCCTGCTGTCTCTAAGGGTTTGGTACTGTACTGGTTCTGCTGTCTCTAAGGGTTAGGTACTGTATTGGTCCTGCTGTCTCTAAGTGTTTTGTACTGTATTGGTCCTGCTGTCTCTAAGGGTTTGGTACTGTACTGGTCCTGCTGTCTCTAATGGTTATGTACTGTACTGGTCCTGCTGTTTCTAATGGTTATGTACTGTACTGGTGCTGCTGTCTCTAATGGTTACGTACTGTACTGGTCCTGCTGTCTCTAATGGTTATGTACTGTACTGGTGCTGCTGTCTCTAAGGGTTTGGTACTGTACTGGTCCTGCTGTCTCTAATGGTTTGGTACTGTATTGGTCCTGCTGTCTCTAATGGTTATGTACTGTACTGGTCCTGCTGTCTCTAAGGGTTTGGTACTGTATTGGTCCTGCTGTCTCTAAGTGTTTTGTACTGTATTGGTCCTGCTGTCTCTAAGGGTTTGGTACTGTACTGGTCCTGCTGTCTCTAATGGTTATGTACTGTACTGGTCCTGCTGTCTCTAATGGTTATGTACTGTACTGGTGCTGCTGTCTCTAATGGTTATGTACTGTACTGGTGCTGCTGTCTCTAAGGGTTTGGTACTGTACTGGTGTTGCTGTCTCTAAGGGTTTGGTACTGAATTGTCCTGCTGTCTCTAAGGGTTTGGTACTGTTCTGGTCCTGCTGTCTCTAAGGGTTTGGTACTGTAGTGTTCCTGCTGTCTCTAAGGGTTTGGTACTGTGTTGGTCCTGCTGTCTCTAAGGGTTTGGTACTGTACTGGTCCTGCTGTCTCTAAGTGTTTTTTACTGTATTGGTCCTGCTGTCTCTAAGGTTTTGGTCATGTATTGGTCCTGCTGTCTCTAAGGGTTTGGTACTGTATTGGTCCTGTTGTCTCTAAGGGTTTGGTACTGTGTTGTTCCTGCTGTCTCTAAGGGTTTGGTACTGTATTGGTCCTGCTGTCTCTAAGGGTTTGGTACTGTATTGTTCCTGCTGTCTCTAAGGGTTTGGTACTGTACTGGTGTTGCTGTCTATAAGGGTTTGGTACTGTACTGGTCCTGCTGTCTCTAAGGGTTTGGTACTGTACTGGTCCTGCTGTCTCTAAGGGTTTGGTACTGTACTGGTCCTGCTGTCTCTAATGGTTTGGTACTGTATTGGTGCTGCTGTCTCTAAGGGTTTGGTACTGTACTGGTCCTGCTGTCTCTAATGGTTTGGTACTGTATTGGTCCTGTTGTCTCTAAGGGTTTGGTACTGTACTGGTCCTGCTGTCTCTAAGGGTTTGGTACTGTACTGGTCCTGCTGTCTCTAAGGGTTTGGTACTGTACTGGTCCTGCTGTCTCTAAGGGTTTGGTACTGTACTGGTGCTGCTGTCTCTAAGTGTTTTGTACTGTATTGGTCCTGCTGTCTCTAAGGGTTTGGTACTGTACTGGTTCTGCTGTCTCTAAGGGTTAGGTACTGTATTGGTCCTGCTGTCTCTAAGTGTTTTGTACTGTATTGGTCCTGCTGTCTCTAAGGGTTTGGTACTGTACTGGTCCTGCTGTCTCTAATGGTTATGTACTGTACTGGTCCTGCTGTTTCTAATGGTTATGTACTGTACTGGTGCTGCTGTCTCTAATGGTTACGTACTGTACTGGTCCTGCTGTCTCTAATGGTTATGTACTGTACTGGTGCTGCTGTCTCTAAGGGTTTGGTACTGTACTGGTCCTGCTGTCTCTAATGGTTTGGTACTGTATTGGTCCTGCTGTCTCTAATGGTTATGTACTGTACTGGTCCTGCTGTCTCTAAGGGTTTGGTACTGTATTGGTCCTGCTGTCTCTAAGTGTTTTGTACTGTATTGGTCCTGCTGTCTCTAAGGGTTTGGTACTGTACTGGTCCTGCTGTCTCTAATGGTTATGTACTGTACTGGTCCTGCTGTCTCTAAAGGTTATGTACTGTACTGGTGCTGCTGTCTCTAATGGTTATGTACTGTACTGGTCCTGCTGTCTCTAATGGTTATGTACTGTACTGGTCCTGCTGTCTCTAAGTGTTTTTTACTGTATTGGTCCTGCTGTCTCTAAGGTTTTGGTCATGTATTGGTCCTGCTGTCTCTAAGGGTTTGGTACTGTATTGGTCCTGTTGTCTCTAAGGGTTTGGTACTGTGTTGTTCCTGCTGTCTCTAAGGGTTTGGTACTGTATTGGTCCTGCTGTCTCTAAGGGTTTGGTACTGTATTGTTCCTGCTGTCTCTAAGGGTTTGGTACTGTACTGGTGTTGCTGTCTATAAGGGTTTGGTACTGTACTGGTCCTGCTGTCTCTAAGGGTTTGGTACTGTACTGGTCCTGCTGTCTCTAAGGGTTTGGTACTGTACTGGTCCTGCTGTCTCTAATGGTTTGGTACTGTATTGGTGCTGCTGTCTCTAAGGGTTTGGTACTGTACTGGTCCTGCTGTCTCTAATGGTTTGGTACTGTATTGGTCCTGTTGTCTCTAAGGGTTTGGTACTGTACTGGTCCTGCTGTCTCTAAGGGTTTGGTACTGTACTGGTCCTGCTGTCTCTAAGGGTTTGGTACTGTACTGGTCCTGCTGTCTCTAAGGGTTTGGTACTGTACTGGTGCTGCTGTCTCTAAGTGTTTTGTACTGTATTGGTCCTGCTGTCTCTAAGGGTTTGGTACTGTACTGGTTCTGCTGTCTCTAAGGGTTTGGTACTGTATTGGTCCTGCTGTCTCTAAGTGTTTTGTACTGTATTGGTCCTGCTGTCTCTAAGGGTTTGGTACTGTACTGGTGCTGCTGTCTCTAATGGTTACGTACTGTACTGGTCCTGCTGTCTCTAATGGTTATGTACTGTACTGGTGCTGCTGTCTCTAAGGGTTTGGTACTGTACTGGTCCTGCTGTCTCTAATGGTTTGGTACTGTATTGGTCCTGCTGTCTCTAATGGTTATGTACTGTACTGGTCCTGCTGTCTCTAAGGGTTTGGTACTGTATTGGTCCTGCTGTCTCTAAGTGTTTTGTACTGTATTGGTCCTGCTGTCTCTCCACTGTTCTCTTTACTCTACTATGGCATAACACTCCACTGTTCTCTTTATTCTGTGTTATAATACCACTGTTCTCTTTACTCTACTATGGTATAATACACCACTGTTCTATTTACTCTACTATGGTATAATACTCCACTGTTCTCTTTACTCTACTATGGTATAATACTCCACTGTTCTCTTTACTCTACTATGGTATAATACTCCACTGTTCTCTTTACCCTACTATGGTATAATACTCCATTGTTCTCTTTACTCTACTATGGTATAACACTCCACTGTACTCTTTAATCTATGGTATAATACTCCACTGTTCTCTTTGCTCTACTATGGTATAACACTCCACTGTTCTCTTTGCTCTACTATGGTATAATACTCCACTGTTCTCTTTGCTCTACTATGGTATACCACTCCACTGTTCTCTTTGCTCTACTATGGTATAATACTCCACTGTTCTCTTTAATCTATGATATGATACTCCACTGTTCTCTTTACTCTACTATGGTATAACACTCCACTGTTCTCTTTACTCTACTATGGCATAACACTCCACTGTTCTCTTTACTCTACTATGGTATAGCACTCCACTGTTCTCTTTGCTCTACTATGGTATAATACTCCACTGTTCTCTTTGCTCTACTATGGTATACCACTCCACTGTTCTCTTTGCTCTACTATGGTATAATACTCCACTGTTCTCTTTAATCTATGATATGATACTCCACTGTTCTCTTTACTCTACTATGGTATAACACTCCACTGTTCTCTTTACTCTACTATGGTATACCACTCCACTGTTCTCTTTAATCTACTATGGTATAATACTCCACTGTTCTCTTTAATCTATGATATGATACTCCACTGTTCTCTTTAATCTATGGTATAATATGCCACTGTTATCTTTACTCGACTATGGCATAACACTCCACTGTTCTCTTTACTCTACTATGGCATAACACTCCACTGTTCTCTTTACTCTGCTATGGTATAACACTCCACTGTTCTCTTTAATCTATGGTATACCAATACACTGTTCTCTTTACTCTACTATGGTATACCACTCCACTGTTCTCTTTAATCTATGGTATACCAATCCACTGTTCTCTTTACTCTACTATGGCATAACACTCCACTATTCTCTTAAATCTATGATATGATACTCCACTGTTCTCTTTAATCCATGGTGTAACACTACACTGTTATCTTTAATCTACTCTGGGATACCACTCCACTGTTCTCTTTAATCTACTATGGTATAATCCTCCACTGTTCTCTTTACTCTACTATGGTATACCACTCCAATGTTCTCTTTAATCTACTATGGTATAATACTCCACTGTTCTCTTTAATCTATGGTATACCACTCCACTGTTCTATGTACTCTTCTATGGTATAACACTCCACTGTTCTCTTTAATCTACTATGGTATAATCCTCCACTGTTCTCTTTACTCTACTATGGTATACCACTCCAATGTTCTCTTTAATCTACTATGGTATAATACTCCACAGTTCTCTTTAATCTATGGTATACCACTCCACTGTTCTATGTACTCTTCTATGGTATAACACTCCACTGTTCTCTTTACTCTACTATGGTATACCACTCCAATGTTCTCTTTAATCTACTATGGTATAATACTCCACTGTTCTCTTTAATCTATGGTATACCAATACACTGTTCTCTTTACTCTACTATGGTATACCACTCCACTGTTCTCTTTAATCTATGGTATACCAATCCACTGTTCTCTTTACTCTACTATGGCATAACACTCCACTATTCTCTTAAATCTATGATATGATACTCCACTGTTCTCTTTAATCCATGGTGTAACACTACACTGTTATCTTTAATCTACTCTGGGATACCACTCCACTGTTCTCTTTAATCTACTATGGTATAATCCTCCACTGTTCTCTTTACTCTACTATGGTATACCACTCCAATGTTCTCTTTAATCTACTATGGTATAATACTCCACTGTTCTCTTTAATCTATGGTATACCACTCCACTGTTCTATGTACTCTTCTATGGTATATCACTCCACTGTTCTCTTTACTCTACTATGGTATACCACTCCAATGTTCTCTTTAATCTACTATGGTATAATACTCCACTGTTCTCTTTAATCTATGGTATACCACTCCACTGTTCTATGTACTCTTCTATGGTAAAACACTCCACTGTTCTCTTAAATCTATGATATGATATTCCACTGTTCTCTTTACTCTACTATGGTATAATACTCCACTGTTCTCTTTACTCTACTATGGTATACCACTCCAATGTTCTCTTTACTCTACTATGGTATAATACTCCACTGTTATCTTTAATCTATGGTATACCAATCCACTGTTCTCTTTTCTCTACTATGGTATAATACTCCACTGTTATCTTTACTCTACTATGGTATACCACTCCACTGTTCTCTTTAATCTATGATATGATACTCCACTGATCTCTTTAATCTATGGTATAATACTCCACTGTTATCTTTACTCTACTATGGTATAACACTGCAATGTTCTCTTTAACCTATGGTATACCACTCCACTGTTCTCTTTACTCTATGGTATAATACTCCACTGTTCTCTTTACTCTACTATGGTATACCACTCCAATGTTCTCTTTAATCTACTATGGTATAATACTCCACTGTTCTCTTTAATCTATGGTATACCACTCCACTGTTCTATGTACTCTACTATGGTATAACACTCCACTGTTCTCTTTAATCTATGGTATACCACTCCACTGTTCTATGTACTCTACTATGGTAAAACACTCCACTATTCTCTTAAATCTATGATATGATACTCCACTGTTCTCTTTACTCTAGTATGGTATACCACTCCACTGTTCTCTTTAACCTATGGTATAATACTCCACTGTTCTCTTTAACCTATGGTATACCATTCCACTGATCTCTTTAATCTATGGTATAACACTCCACTGTTCTCTTTACTCTACTATGGTATACCACTCCACTGTTCTCTTTAGTCTATGGTATAATACTCCACTGTTCTCTTTACTCTACTATGGTATAACACTCCACTGTTCTCTTTACTCTACTATGGTATACCACTCCACTGTTCTCTTTAATCTATGGTATAACACTCCACTGTTCTCTTTACTCTACTATGGTATACCACTCCACTGTTCTCTTTAATCTATGGTATAACACTCCACTGTTCTCTTTACTCTGCTATGGTATAACACTCCACTGTTCTCTTTAACCTATTGTATACCACTCCACTGTTCTCTTTAGTCTATGGTATAATACTCCACTGTTCTCTTTAATCTACTATGGTATACCACTCCACTGTTCTCTTTACTCTACTATGGTATACCACTCCACTGTTCTCTTTACTCTACTATGGTATAATACTCCACTGTTATCTTTACTCTACTATGGTATAATACTCCACTATTCTCTTAAATCTACTATGGTATACCACTCCACTGTTCTCTTTAATCTACTATGTATACCACTCCACTGTTCTCTTCATTCTGTGTTATAATATTCCACTGTTCTCTTTACTCTACTATGGTATAATACTCCACTGTTCTCTTTACTCTACTATGGTATACCACGCCACTGTTCTCTTTAATCTACTATGGTATACCACTCCACTGTTCTCTTTAATCTACTATGGTATAATACTCCACTGTTCTCTTTAATCTACTATGGCATACCACTCCACTGTTCTCTTTAATCTATGATATGATACTCCACTGTTCTCTTTAATCCATGGTATAATACTCCACTGTTCTCTTTACTCTACTATGGTATACCACTCCACTGTTCTCTTTACTCTACTATGGTATACCACTCCACTGTTCTCTTTACTCTACTATGGTATACCACTCCACTGTTCTCTTCATTCTGTGTTATAATATTCCACTGTTCTCTTTACTCTACTATGGTATAATACTCCACTGTTCTCTTTACTCTACTATGGTATACCACTCCACTGTTCTCTTTAATCTACTATGGTATACCACTCCACTGTTCTCTTTAATCTATGATATGATACTCCACTGTTCTCTTTAATCCATGGTATAATACTCCACTGTTCTCTTTACTCTACTATGGTATACCACTCCACTGTTCTCTTTACTCTACTATGGTATACCACTCCACTGTTCTCTTTACTCTACTATGGTATACCACTCCACTGTTCTCTTTAATCCATGGTGTAACACTACACTGTTATCTTTAATCTACTCTGGGATACCACTCCACTGTTCTCTTTAATCTATGGTATACCACTCCACTGTTCTCTTTAATCTATGGTATAATACTCCACTGTTCTCTTTACTCTACTATGGTATACCACTCCACTGTTCTCTTTAATCTATGATATGATACTCCACTGTTCTCTTTAATCCATGGTATAATACTCCACTGTTCTCTTTACTCTACTATGGTATACCACTCCACTGTTCTCTTTACTCTACTATGGTATACCACTCCACTGTTCTCTTTACTCTACTATGGTATACCACTCCACTGTTCTCTTTACTCTACTATGGTATACCACTCCACTGTTCTCTTTAATCTATGGTATACCACTCCACTGTTCTCTTTAATCTATGGTATAATACTCCACTGTTCTCTTTATTCTACTATGGTATACCACTCCACTGTTCTCTTTAATCTATGGTATACCACTCCACTGTTCTCTTTAATCTATGGTATAATACTCCACTGTTCTCTTTACTCTACTATGGTATACCACTCCACTGTTCTCTTTAATCTATGGTATAATACTCCACTGTTCTCTTTACTCTACTATGGTATACCACTCCACTGTTCTCTTTACTCTACTATGGTATACCACTCCACTGTTCTCTTTACTCTACTATGGTATACCACTCCACTGTTCTCTTTACTCTACTATGGTATACCACTCCACTGTTCTCTTTACTCTACTATGGCATAACACTCCACTGTTCTCTTTATTCTGTGTTATAATACCACTGTTCTCTTTACTCTACTATGGTATAATACACCACTGTTCTATTTACTCTACTATGGTATAATACTCCACTGTTCTCTTTACTCTACTATGGTATAATACTCCACTGTTCTCTTTACTCTACTATGGTATAATACTCCACTGTTCTCTTTACCCTACTATGGTATAATACTCCATTGTTCTCTTTACTCTACTATGGTAAAACACTCCACTGTTCACTTCTGGAGGGGAGAACTGTGAACTTTTTCTTCCACGTTTTTTCTGGTTCTATTGTATAATACAGTATTCTCACTGATCTTTGGGTTCTAAGGTATAAACAGTCATTCCCACCGCACTGTATTCCGTACTTTAGGATTCTATGGTAATCATCTCCATTGAGACAGATTATCCTCTATCAGCATGCTTTACCATACAGAAGATGAAAGACCTCATGGGGTGTAGAACTATCCTCAGCAGGGACTGAGAGGTGGAACAAAAAAGGAGAGGAGAAAAGAGGAAGGCAGAGGAGAGGTGAGGAGAGGTGAGGAGAGGAGGGCAGAGGAGAGGAGCAGAGAGAAGAGTAGAGTAAAGGAGAGGAGAGGATAGGAGAGGAGAGGAGGGCAGAGGAGAGGGGAGGAGCGGAGAGTAGAGGAGAGGAGAGGAGAGGAGGGCAGAGGAGAGGAGCAGAGAGGAGAGTAGAGTAAAGGAGAGGAGAGGATAGGAGAGGAGAGGAGGGCAGAGGAGAGGGGAGAGTAGAGGAGAGGAGAGGAGGGGATGAGATGGGAGGGCCGAGGAGGAAGCGAGGAAAGGAGAGGAGGGGAGGGCAGAGGAGAGGAGAAGAGGATGATTGAGAGGTGGAGAAGAGGAGACAAAACGAGTGAAGGGGAGTGGATGATCGAGGGGTGGAGGAGAGGAGAGGAGAGGAGAGGAGAGGAGAGGAGAGTGTGCCAGACAGAGTAGACAGATGTTAAGGGTCTTTAGTAACTCTGTGGGTCTCTGAGTCTCTGACCCTTCCTGTCATCATCCTCCACCCAGAGTTACACTAACAGGACATACACACAGCCAGGGCCTGCTCTGACACTTAGCAGTGTTCTCCCTGTCAGAGGAACACTGGGTAATGAGGGAGGAGAAGGGTGTGGTACGGTACTAGTCCTGGTGCTGCTGTCTCTAAGGGTTTGGTACTGTACTGGTGTTGCTGTCTATACGGGTTTGGTACTGTACTGGTCCTACTGTCTCTAAGTGTTTGGTACTGTATTGTTCCTGCTGTCTCTAAGGGTTTGGTACTGTATTGTTCCTGCTGTCTCTAAGGGTTTGGTACTGTACTGGTCCTGCTGTCTCTAAGGGTTTGGTACTGTACTGGTCCTGCTGTCTCTAAAGGTTTGGTACTGTATTGTTCCTGCTGTCTCTAAGGGTTTGGTACTGTATTGTTCCTGCTGTCTCTAAGGGTTTGGTACTGTACTGGTCCTGCTGTCTCTAAGGGTTTGGTACTGTACTGGTGTTGCTGTCTCTAAGGGTTTGGTACTGTATTGTTCCTGCTGTCTCTAAGGGTTTGGTACTGTACTGGTCCTGCTGTCTCTAAGGGTTTGGTACTGTACTGGTCCTGCTGTCTCTAAGGGTTTGGTACTGTACTGGTCCTGTACTGTATCTAAGGGTTTGGTACTGTATTGGTCCTGCTGTCTCTAAGGGTTTGGTACTGTACTGGTCCTGCTGTCTCTAAGGGTTTGGTACTGTACTGTACTGTATTGTTCCTGCTGTCTCTAAGGGTTTGGTACTGTACTACTGTACTGGTCGTGCCTGGGTTTGGTACTGTATTGGTCCTGCTGTCTCTAAGGGTTTGGTACTGTACTGGTCCTGCTGTCTCTAAGGGTTTGGTACTGTACTGGTGTTGCTGTCTCTAAGGGTTTGCTACTGTATTGTCCTGCTGTCTCTAAGGGTTTGGTACTGTACTGGTCCTGCTGTCTCTAAGGGTTTGGTACTGTACTGGTCCTGCTGTCTCTAAGGGTTTGGTACTGTATCTGCTGTAAAGGGTTTGGTACTGTACTGGTCCTGCTGTCTCTAAGGGTTTGGTACTGTATTGGTCCTGCTGTCTCTAAGGGTTTGGTACTGTACTGGTGTTGCTGTCTATAAGGGTTTGGTACTGTACTGGTCCTGCTGTCTCTAAGGGTTTGGTACTGTACTGGTCCTGCTGTCTCTAAGGGTTTGGTACTGTACTGGTCCTGCTGTCTCTAAGGGTTTGGTACTGTATTGGTCCTGCTGTCTCTAAGGGTTTAGTACTGTATTGTTCCTGCTGTCTCTAAGGGTTTGGTACTGTACTGTTCCTGCTGTCTCTAAGGGTTTGGTACTGTATTGGTCCTGCTGTCTCTAAGGGTTTGGTACTGTATTGTTCCTGCTGTCTCTAAGGGTTTGGTACTGTACTGGTCCTGCTGTCTCTAAGGGTTTGGTACTGTACTGGTCGTGCTGTCTCTAAGGGTTTGGTACTGTATTGGTCCTGCTGTCTCTAAGGGTTTGGTACTGTACTGGTCCTGCTGTCTCTAAGGGTTTGGTACTGTACTGGTGTTGCTGTCTCGAAGGGTTTGCTACTGTATTGTTCCTGCTGTCTCTAAGGGTTTGGTACTGTACTGGTCCTACTGTCTCAGGGTTTGGTACTGTATTGTTCCTGCTGTCTCTAAGGGTTTGGTACTGTACTGGTCCTGCTGTCTCTAAGGGTTTGTTACTGTATTGTTCCTGCTGTCTCTAAGGGTTTGGTACTGTACTGGTGTTGCTGTCTATAAGGGTTTGGTACTGTACTGGTCCTGCTGTCTCTAAGGGTTTGGTACTGTATTGGTCCTGCTGTCTCTAAGGGTCTGGTACTGTGCTGGTGTTGCTGTCTATAAGGGTTTGGTACTGTACTGGTCCTGCTGTCTCTCAGGGTTTGGTACTGTACTGGTCCTGCTGTCTCTAAGGGTTTGGTACTGTATTGGTCCTGCTGTCTCTAAGGGTTTGGTGGTGTACTGCTGCTGCTGTCTCTAAGGGTTTGGTACTGTACTGGTCCTGCTGTCTCTAAGGGTTTGGTACTGTATTGGTCCTGCTGTCTCTAATGGTTTGGTGGTGTACTGGTCCTGCTGTCCCTAAGGGTTTGGTACTGTATTGGTCCTGCTGTCTCTAAGGGTTTGGTACTGTACTGGTCCTGCTGTCTCTAAGGGTTTGGTACTGTATTGGTCCTGCTGTCTCTAATGGTTTGGTGGTGTACTGGTCCTGCTGTCCCTAAGGGTTTGGTACTGTATTGGTCCTGCTGTCTTTAAGGGTTTGGTACTGTGTTGGTCCTGCTGTCTCTAAGGGTTTGGTACTGTACTGGTCCTGCTGTCTCTAAGGTTTTTTTTTACTGTACTGGTGTTGCTGTCTATAATGGTTTGGTACTGTACTGGTCCTGCTGTCTCTAAGGGTTTGGTAGTGTGTTGGTCCTGCTGTCTCTAAGGGTTTGGTACTGTATTGGTCCTGCTGTCTCTAAGGGTTTGGTACTGTATTGGTCCTGCTGTCTCTAAGGGTTTGGTGGTGTACTGGTGCTGCTGTCTCTAAGGGTTTGGTACTGTATTGGTCCTGCTGTCTTTAAGGGTTTGGTACTGTGTTGGTCCTGCTGTCTCTAAGGGTTTTGTACTGTACTGGTCCTGCTGTCTCTAAGGGTTTTTTACTGTACTGGTGTTGCTGTCTATAATGGTTTGGTACTGTACTGGTCCTGCTGTCACTAAGGGTTTGGTACTGTGTTGGTCCTGCTGTCTCTAAGGGTTTGGTACTGTATTGGTCCTGCTGTCTCTAAGGGTTTGGTACTGTATTGGTCCTGCTGTCTCTAAGGGTTTGGTGGTGTACTGGTGCTGCTGTCTCTAAGGGTTTGGTACTGTATTGGTCCTGCTGTCTCTAAGGGTTTGGTACTGTACTGGTCCTGCTGTCTCTAAGGGTTTGGTACTGTATTGTTCCTGCTGTCTCTAATGGTTTGGTGCTGTACTGGTCCTGCTGTCTCTAAGGGTTTGCTACTGTATTGGTCCTGCTGTCTTTAAGGGTTTGGTACTGTGTTGGTCCTGCTGTCTCTAAGGGTTTGGTACTGTACTGGTCCTGCTGTCTCTAAGGGTTTTTTACTGTACTGGTCCTGCTGTCTCTAAGGGTTTGGTACTTGTCTTGCTGTCTCTAAGGGTTTGGTACTGGATTGGTCCTGCTGTCTCTAAGGGTTTGGTATGTATTGGTGCTGCTGTCTCTAAGGGTTTGGTACTGTGTTGGTCCTGCTGTCTCTAAGGTTTTTTTTTTTTTTTTTTACCTTACTGGTCCTGCTTTCTTTAAGGGTTTGGTACTGTACTGGTCCTGCTGTCTCTAAGGGTTTGGTACTGTACTCATCCTGTTGTCTCTAAGGGTTTGGTAATGTATTGGTCCTGCTGTCTCCAAGGGTTTGGTACTGTATTGGTCCTGCTGTCTCTAACGGTTTGGTACTGTACTGGTCCTGCTGTCTCTAAGGGTTTGGTACTGTACTGGTGCTGCTGTCTCTAAGGGTTTGGTACTGTACTGGTGTTGCTGTCTCTAAGGGTTTGGTACTGAATTGTCCTGCTGTCTCTAAGGGTTTGGTACTGTTCTGGTCCTGCTGTCTCTAAGGGTTTGGTACTGTAGTGTTCCTGCTGTCTCTAAGGGTTTGGTACTGTGTTGGTCCTGCTGTCTCTAAGGGTTTGGTACTGTACTGGTCCTGCTGTCTCTAAGTGTTTTTTACTGTATTGGTCCTGCTGTCTCTAAGGTTTTGGTCATGTATTGGTCCTGCTGTCTCTAAGGGTTTGGTACTGTATTGGTCCTGTTGTCTCTAAGGGTTTGGTACTGTGTTGTTCCTGCTGTCTCTAAGGGTTTGGTACTGTATTGGTCCTGCTGTCTCTAAGGGTTTGGTACTGTATTGTTCCTGCTGTCTCTAAGGGTTTGGTACTGTACTGGTGTTGCTGTCTATAAGGGTTTGGTACTGTACTGGTCCTGCTGTCTCTAAGGGTTTGGTACTGTACTGGTCCTGCTGTCTCTAAGGGTTTGGTACTGTACTGGTCCTGCTGTCTCTAATGGTTTGGTACTGTATTGGTGCTGCTGTCTCTAAGGGTTTGGTACTGTACTGGTCCTGCTGTCTCTAATGGTTTGGTACTGTATTGGTCCTGTTGTCTCTAAGGGTTTGGTACTGTACTGGTCCTGCTGTCTCTAAGGGTTTGGTACTGTACTGGTCCTGCTGTCTCTAAGGGTTTGGTACTGTACTGGTCCTGCTGTCTCTAAGGGTTTGGTACTGTACTGGTGCTGCTGTCTCTAAGTGTTTTGTACTGTATTGGTCCTGCTGTCTCTAAGGGTTTGGTACTGTACTGGTTCTGCTGTCTCTAAGGGTTAGGTACTGTATTGGTCCTGCTGTCTCTAAGTGTTTTGTACTGTATTGGTCCTGCTGTCTCTAAGGGTTTGGTACTGTACTGGTCCTGCTGTCTCTAATGGTTATGTACTGTACTGGTCCTGCTGTTTCTAATGGTTATGTACTGTACTGGTGCTGCTGTCTCTAATGGTTACGTACTGTACTGGTCCTGCTGTCTCTAATGGTTATGTACTGTACTGGTGCTGCTGTCTCTAAGGGTTTGGTACTGTACTGGTCCTGCTGTCTCTAATGGTTTGGTACTGTATTGGTCCTGCTGTCTCTAATGGTTATGTACTGTACTGGTCCTGCTGTCTCTAAGGGTTTGGTACTGTATTGGTCCTGCTGTCTCTAAGTGTTTTGTACTGTATTGGTCCTGCTGTCTCTAAGGGTTTGGTACTGTACTGGTCCTGCTGTCTCTAATGGTTATGTACTGTACTGGTCCTGCTGTCTCTAATGGTTATGTACTGTACTGGTGCTGCTGTCTCTAATGGTTATGTACTGTACTGGTGCTGCTGTCTCTAAGGGTTTGGTACTGTACTGGTGTTGCTGTCTCTAAGGGTTTGGTACTGAATTGTCCTGCTGTCTCTAAGGGTTTGGTACTGTTCTGGTCCTGCTGTCTCTAAGGGTTTGGTACTGTAGTGTTCCTGCTGTCTCTAAGGGTTTGGTACTGTGTTGGTCCTGCTGTCTCTAAGGGTTTGGTACTGTACTGGTCCTGCTGTCTCTAAGTGTTTTTTACTGTATTGGTCCTGCTGTCTCTAAGGTTTTGGTCATGTATTGGTCCTGCTGTCTCTAAGGGTTTGGTACTGTATTGGTCCTGTTGTCTCTAAGGGTTTGGTACTGTGTTGTTCCTGCTGTCTCTAAGGGTTTGGTACTGTATTGGTCCTGCTGTCTCTAAGGGTTTGGTACTGTATTGTTCCTGCTGTCTCTAAGGGTTTGGTACTGTACTGGTGTTGCTGTCTATAAGGGTTTGGTACTGTACTGGTCCTGCTGTCTCTAAGGGTTTGGTACTGTACTGGTCCTGCTGTCTCTAAGGGTTTGGTACTGTACTGGTCCTGCTGTCTCTAATGGTTTGGTACTGTATTGGTGCTGCTGTCTCTAAGGGTTTGGTACTGTACTGGTCCTGCTGTCTCTAATGGTTTGGTACTGTATTGGTCCTGTTGTCTCTAAGGGTTTGGTACTGTACTGGTCCTGCTGTCTCTAAGGGTTTGGTACTGTACTGGTCCTGCTGTCTCTAAGGGTTTGGTACTGTACTGGTCCTGCTGTCTCTAAGGGTTTGGTACTGTACTGGTGCTGCTGTCTCTAAGTGTTTTGTACTGTATTGGTCCTGCTGTCTCTAAGGGTTTGGTACTGTACTGGTTCTGCTGTCTCTAAGGGTTAGGTACTGTATTGGTCCTGCTGTCTCTAAGTGTTTTGTACTGTATTGGTCCTGCTGTCTCTAAGGGTTTGGTACTGTACTGGTCCTGCTGTCTCTAATGGTTATGTACTGTACTGGTCCTGCTGTTTCTAATGGTTATGTACTGTACTGGTGCTGCTGTCTCTAATGGTTACGTACTGTACTGGTCCTGCTGTCTCTAATGGTTATGTACTGTACTGGTGCTGCTGTCTCTAAGGGTTTGGTACTGTACTGGTCCTGCTGTCTCTAATGGTTTGGTACTGTATTGGTCCTGCTGTCTCTAATGGTTATGTACTGTACTGGTCCTGCTGTCTCTAAGGGTTTGGTACTGTATTGGTCCTGCTGTCTCTAAGTGTTTTGTACTGTATTGGTCCTGCTGTCTCTAAGGGTTTGGTACTGTACTGGTCCTGCTGTCTCTAATGGTTATGTACTGTACTGGTCCTGCTGTCTCTAAAGGTTATGTACTGTACTGGTGCTGCTGTCTCTAATGGTTATGTACTGTACTGGTCCTGCTGTCTCTAATGGTTATGTACTGTACTGGTCCTGCTGTCTCTAAGTGTTTTTTACTGTATTGGTCCTGCTGTCTCTAAGGTTTTGGTCATGTATTGGTCCTGCTGTCTCTAAGGGTTTGGTACTGTATTGGTCCTGTTGTCTCTAAGGGTTTGGTACTGTGTTGTTCCTGCTGTCTCTAAGGGTTTGGTACTGTATTGGTCCTGCTGTCTCTAAGGGTTTGGTACTGTATTGTTCCTGCTGTCTCTAAGGGTTTGGTACTGTACTGGTGTTGCTGTCTATAAGGGTTTGGTACTGTACTGGTCCTGCTGTCTCTAAGGGTTTGGTACTGTACTGGTCCTGCTGTCTCTAAGGGTTTGGTACTGTACTGGTCCTGCTGTCTCTAATGGTTTGGTACTGTATTGGTGCTGCTGTCTCTAAGGGTTTGGTACTGTACTGGTCCTGCTGTCTCTAATGGTTTGGTACTGTATTGGTCCTGTTGTCTCTAAGGGTTTGGTACTGTACTGGTCCTGCTGTCTCTAAGGGTTTGGTACTGTACTGGTCCTGCTGTCTCTAAGGGTTTGGTACTGTACTGGTCCTGCTGTCTCTAAGGGTTTGGTACTGTACTGGTGCTGCTGTCTCTAAGTGTTTTGTACTGTATTGGTCCTGCTGTCTCTAAGGGTTTGGTACTGTACTGGTTCTGCTGTCTCTAAGGGTTTGGTACTGTATTGGTCCTGCTGTCTCTAAGTGTTTTGTACTGTATTGGTCCTGCTGTCTCTAAGGGTTTGGTACTGTACTGGTGCTGCTGTCTCTAATGGTTACGTACTGTACTGGTCCTGCTGTCTCTAATGGTTATGTACTGTACTGGTGCTGCTGTCTCTAAGGGTTTGGTACTGTACTGGTCCTGCTGTCTCTAATGGTTTGGTACTGTATTGGTCCTGCTGTCTCTAATGGTTATGTACTGTACTGGTCCTGCTGTCTCTAAGGGTTTGGTACTGTATTGGTCCTGCTGTCTCTAAGTGTTTTGTACTGTATTGGTCCTGCTGTCTCTAAGGGTTTGGTACTGTACTGGTCCTGCTGTCTCTAATGGTTATGTACTGTACTGGTCCTGCTGTCTCTAATGGTTATGTACTGTACTGGTGCTGCTGTCTCTAATGGTTATGTACTGTACTGGTCCTGCTGTCTCTAATGGTTATGTACTGTACTGGTGCTGCTGTCTCTAAGGGTTTGGTACTGTACTGGTCCTGCTGTCTCTAATGGTTTGGTACTGTATTGGTCCTGCTGTCTCTAAGGATTTGGTACTGTACTGGTGCTGCTGTCTCTAAGGGTTTGGTACTGTACTGGTGCTGCTGTCTCTAAGGGTTTGGTACTGTACTGGTCCTGCTGTCTCCAATGGTTTGGTACTGTACTGGTCCTGCTGTCTCTAATGGTTTGGTACTGTATTGGTCCTGCTGTCTCTAAGGGTTTGGTACTGTACTGGTCCTGCTGTCTCTAATGGTTTGGTACTGTATTGGTCCTGCTGTCTCTAAGGGTTTGGTACTGTACTGGTGCTGCTGTCTCTAAGGGTTTGGTACTGTACTGGTGCTGCTGTCTCTAAGGGTTTGGTACTGTACTGGTCCTGCTGTCTCCAATGGTTTGGTACTGTACTGGTGCTGCTGTCTCTAAGGGTTTGGTACTGTACTGGTGCTGCTGTCTCTAAGGGTTTGGTACTGTACTGGTGCTGCTGTCTCTAAGGGTTTGGTACTGTACTGGTCCTGCTGTCTCCAATGGTTTGGTACTGTACTGGTGCTGCTGTCTCTAAGGGTTTGGTACTGTACTGGTGCTGCTGTCTCTAAGGGTTTGGTACTGTACTGGTCCTGCTGTCTCCAATGGTTTGGTACTGTACTGGTCCTGCTGTCTCTAATGGTTTGGTACTGTATTGGTCCTGCTGTCTCTAAGGGTTTGGTACTGTACTGGTGCTGCTGTCTCTAAGGGTTTGGTACTGTACTGGTCCTGCTGTCTCCAATGGTTTGGTACTGTACTGGTCCTGCTGTCTCTAATGGTTTGGTACTGTATTGGTCCTGCTGTCTCTAAGGGTTTGGTACTGTACTGGTGCTGCTGTCTCTAAGGGTTTGGTACTGTACTGGTGCTGCTGTCTCTAAGGGTTTGGTACTGTACTGGTCCTGCTGTCTCCAATGGTTTGGTACTGTACTGGTGCTGCTGTCTCTAAGGGTTTGGTACTGTACTGGTGCTGCTGTCTCTAAGGGTTTGGTACTGTACTGGTCCTGCTGTCTCCAATGGTTTGGTACTGTACTGGTCCTGCTGTCTCTAATGGTTTGGTACTGTTTTGGTCCTGCTGTCTCTAAGGGTTTGGTACTGTACTGGTCCTGCTGTCTCTAATGGTTTGGTACTGTATTGGTCCTGCTGTCTCTAAGGGTTTGGTACTGTACTGGTCCTGCTGTCTCTCATGGTTTGGTACTGTACTCGTCCTGCTGTCTCTGATGGTTTGGTACTGTACTCGTCCTGCTGTCTCTGATGGTTTGGTACTGTACTCGTCCTGCTGTCTCTCATGGTTTGGTACTGTACTCGTCCTGCTGTCTCTGATGGTTTGGTACTGTACTCGTCCTGCTGTCTCTGATGGTTTGGTACTGTACTCGTCCTGCTGTCTCTGATGGTTTGGTACTGTACTGGTCCTGCTGTCTCTCATGGTTTGGTACTGTACTCGTCCTGCTGTCTCTGATGGTTATGTACTGTACTGGTGCTGCTGTCTCTAATCCCTATAACTGGAGCAGCAGACTCAGGCAGAAGACCACTGATCATATGAATAAGGATTACTTATCATACCAGGGGTATCAGGTCATCATGCCAGAAGAGCTGAAGAGTGTGAATGGTTAAATGGTGAAATCAAGGTTTCTATTGGTTTTCAGGAGAGGTGGGGGTGCCGTAATCTTTCTTTCTAAAATTTACAAGAGAGTGGGAATTAATAGCAGAGTATCACGTGTACTGGTGTACTTTTTCAGAGGGTGACCACGGGAGTCGTCTGTTACAATTGTACAATTTCAGAATGGCGAGGTGCAAGTAGGCTAGTCTATTTCAGGGAGCGCTCTACGTAGGGTGAGTCACCATACATATGGAAGACACACACACACACACACACACACACACACACACACACACACACACACACACACACACACACACACACACACACACACACACACACACACACACACACACACACACATGGCCTGGAGAATGCTGTTTTTTCTGTGGTGGGGCAGGCCTATTGGGCAGCGACTGTATTTGTCCCTCCCTCCCTCCCTCCCTCCCTCCCTCCCTCCCTCCCTCCCTCCCTCCCCCTCCCCTCCCTCCCTCCCTCCCTCCCTCCCCTCCCTCCCTCCCTCCCTCCCTCCCCCTCCCTCCCTCCCTTCCTCTGCCCCTCCCCTCGGCCCCTCCGCTCCCTTCCCTCGGCCCCTCCCCTTCCTCCCCTCTGCCCCTCCCCTCACTGTAATCTGGCCCTGTGCTTTGAACAGGCTGAACGTGCTGGAGCCTCAATCTGTTGGGTGAATACAGAGAAACATGAGGCCTGGACCACCCACAGACAAGACGTAGCAAAAAATAACCCAGCCCCAGACCAGCAAAGGCCAGAGCAGACCAGACCTGAGAGGGAAAAGAGAGCAGCACACTGCCAGAGCAGAGAGCAGAGATAGAGATGTGTTGTGGTGCAGTGAAAAGAGAGGAAGAGATGTGTTGTGGTGCAGTGAAAAGAGAGGAAGAGATATGTCTTGTGGTGCAGTGAAAAGAGAGGAAGAGATATGTGTTGTAGTGCAGTGAAAAGAGAGGAAGAGATATGTGTTGTAGTGCAGTGAAAAGAGAGGAAGAGATGTGTTGTGGTGCAGTGAAAAGAGAGGAAGAGATATGTCTTGTGGTGCAGTGAAAAGAGAGGAAGAGATATGTCTTGTGGTGCAGTGAAAAGAGAGGAAGAGATATGTCTTGTGGTGCAGTGAAAAGAGAGGAAGAGATATGTGTTGTGGTGCAGTGAAAAGAGAGGAAGAGCAAAAATGAAGGTAACAGGATCAAAACAGATGGAGGCCATTTTGGCTCAACGGGAGACAGTGGCAGACCAGGAAATGAGAGGGAAAGAGAGAGAAGAGAGAGAGAGAGAAAGAGAGATAGAAAGAGAGAAAGAGAGAAAGAGAGAGAGAAAGAGAGAGAGAGAGAGAGAGAGAGATAGGTAGAAAGAGAGAAAGAGAGAGAAAGAGAGAGAGAGAGAGAGAGAGAGAGAGAGAGAGAGAGAGAGAGAGAGAGAGAGAGAGAGAGAGAGAGAAAGAAAAAAGAGATAAAAGTATGTGACATAGGAATCATGAGTACTGCTGTCAGTGATATGTCAGTGGGACCCAGAGGATGCATTGATTAACCTGTCATGTCCATTTCTCAGCTTTCTTTTCCACATTTGTCTATCCCTCCATCGTCCACTTCTCACAGTAAACAGAAAGCCCATCATGCTACATATAGACAGTCTATCATGGTACAGTTACCCTAATCTGTGCAGAATTTATCTCGCAGTGTAACATTATGTTTTCAATCGACAGGTCTTCAGAATGTGAACCTAAATGCCAGAAAGTCAACAATGTCATCTCTTTTCTCCCCCTCCCCCTCTTCCCCTCCCCTCGCCCCTCTTCCTCTCCTCCACCCCTCTTCTTCTCTCTCCCTCTCTGCTTTCCTCCCTCTCCCCTCTCCCCTTCCTCGCTCTCTCCATCTTCCCACTCTCCTCCCCTTCCCTCTCCCCCTTCCTCTCTCTCTCCGTCATACCACTCTCCCTTCCTCTCCCCCTCCCTCTCTCTCCCTGCGTCTTCCCCCACTCTCCTTGCCCCCAGTCTGTTCCCAGTTCTCTAAAGGTGTCTATGCTATCATTGGCCTCTACGACAGGAAGACGGTCAACATGCTGATGTCGTTTTGCGGGGCGCTGCACGTGTGTTTCGTCACGCCTTCCTTCCCCATCGAGACGGCCAACCAGTTTGTGATCCAGCTGAGACCCGAGCTACAGGACACTCTGGTGGGGGTCATAGACCACTACGGATGGACCAAGTTTGTTTACATGTACAGCTCAGATTCTGGTGAGTAAAGGGGTCAAAGGTCAAATTATGTGTTCTCTGAATAATGTCTGCATGTGAAAGAATAGCTGTACTGGGTCGGCCTGGTTATTCTTCCAACATAATTGCTGAGACCATGCTGCTCAAAAGCACAATGTCAAATAAAATATAATTGCCTGCTCAGTGCGGTTCTGGTCGGCCCTACAGTGTGAAAAGACTATATCAACTTCACAATGATGCACAAATATAAGACAACACGGAACATGTTCCATTCACAGTGCATTCAGTAAGTATTCAGACCCCTTGACTTTTTCCATATTTTGTTACGATATAGCCTTATTTGTCCCCCTCATCATTCTAAACACAATACCCAGAAAAAAAACATGTATTAAAAAATGTGTTCAAATTTATTTAAAAAACAAAACACGGAAATACATGATTTATATAAGTATTCTGACCCTCGAGAATTGAAATGAAGCTCAGGTGCATCATGTTTCCATTGATCATCCAAGCCATGAGGTCAAAGGAATTCTCCGTAGAGCTCCGAGACAGGATCGTGTCCAGGCACAGATCTGGGGAAGGGTACCAACACATTTCTGAACTCAGTGGCCTCCATCATTCTTATATGGAAGCAGGCAAACTGGGAAATCTGGGGAGAAGGGCCTTGGTCAGGGTGGTTACCAAGAAACCAATGGTCACCCTGACAGAGCTCCACAGTGCCTCTGTGTAGATGGGAGAACCTTCCAGAAGGACAACCATCTCTGCAGCACTCCACCAATCAGGCCTCTATGGTAGAGTGGCCAGACGGAAGCCACTGCTCAATAAAATGCAAATGACAGCCGCTTGGAGTTTGCCAAAAGGCACCTAAAGGACTCTCACAGACCATGAGAAACAAGATTCTCCTTGGCCTGAATGTGAAGCATCATGTCTGGAGGAAACCTGGCACCATCCCTACGGTGAAGCATGGTGGGGGCAGCATCATGCTGTGGGGATGTTTTTCAGTGGTAATAACAACGACCTCAAATTGGCCAGAAACAAAGACTTTCTTCTGAAACTCGTCAGTCTATTCTTGTTCTGAGAAATGAAGGCTATTCCATGCGAGACATTGGCAAGAAACTGAGTGTCTCATACCAGTCTCAACATCAACAGTGAAGAGGCGACTTCGGGATGCTGGCCTTCTAGGCAAAGTTCCTCTGCCCAGTGTCTCTGTTCTTTTGCCCATCTTAATTATTTATTTTTATTGGCCAGTGTGAGATATGGCTTTTTCTTTGCAACTCTGCCTAAAAGTCCAGCATCCCAGAGTCGCCCCTTCACTGTTGACATTGAGAATTGAGACTGGTGTTTTGATCTTCAGTTTCTTGGCAATTTCTCGCATGGAATAGCCTTAATTTCTCAGATCAAGAATAGACTGATGAGTTTCCGAAGAAAGTTATTTGTTTCTGGCCATTTTGAGCCTGTAATCAAACCCACAAATGCTGATGGTCCAGATACTCAACTAGTCTAAAGAAGGCCAGTTTTATTGCTTCTTTAATCAGGACAACAGTTTTCATCTGTGCTAACATAATTGCAAAATTATTTTCTAATGATCAATTAGCCTTTTAAAATGATACATTTGGATTAGCTAACACAACGTGCCGTTGGAACACAGGAGTGATGTTTGCTGATAATGGGCCTCTCTATGCCTATGTAGATATTCCATTAAAAAATCTGCTGTTTCCAGCTACAATAGTCATTTACAACATTAACATTTCTGATCAGTTTGATGTTATTTTAATGGACAAAAATTGAACTTTTCCTTCAAAAACAAGGACTTTTCTAAATGACCCCAAGCTTTTGAACGGTAGTGTGTATATTTGCTAAAATGTCTAAAAATCTGTTTTTGCTTTGTCATTATGGGGTTTTGTGTGTAGACTGATGTTGGAAAAAAAACATTTTAATCTATTTTAGAATAAGGCTGTAACGTAACAAAATATCAAGGGGTCTAAAAACTTTCCGAATGCACGGTAGCAGACACTTACAGTCATACATTCTTTCACGTACTGGTGGTCCCGGGAATCAAACCGTCTATCCTGGCATTGCAAGCGCCATGCTCTACCAACTGAGCTACAGAGGACCACGACATTAGTGTAAAACACAACCACTGGCTGGTTTGTCAAGGTTGTCAAGGAGACCAAGTGACACGGTAGTGAAACAGCGTGATTTTCAGCTGACTATCCAGGCTAATATGCGAGGGAGTTGCTGGAGGTTTGGTAGGATCGCTGGGGCACAGGGTATGACGTTCCAGGTGAGTGTCAGGAATAGCTTTAGAAATGGAACATGAGCCTGTAAAATCTGCACGTTAGAGAACGTTACACACACACACACACACACACAAACGTACTTACGCACGTACATGTACTACTGCGTGAGTGTTGCACGCGCACACGTAAACACGTACACAATAAATATTTCCTGCATACACACTCACCTCTCACAGGTCCTGTCTTGTGCAAGACATCAGTTGTCATACCAACCACAGTTAGTCATTCACTGATTGCCATGGTGACAGTGGATGGGTAAGGAGTAGCCATTGTGTCCTTTCACAGTGAAAATCCTTTTCAGCCACGGCTCTAGGAAACACCTGCCCATGGACAGACAACACACACAAAGACACACAGACACAATGATTTGTCACACAAGGAGTAGGAGAGTGTTGAATATCTCTAAAGCTCTCATTTTGTCAGGGTATTTGAAAAGCATACTTGTATGTCAGCAAGAGGAAAGAAAACACGTTTCAGCTGCTTCATTTTCTGTCGGTACAAAAAAAAAACACACCAGGTGTCTCCCCTCCTCTCCTCCTAGTCTCTCCCCTCCTCTCCTCCCAGTCTCTCCCCTCCTCTCCTCCTCGTCTCTCCCCTCCTCTCCTCCTAGTCTCTCCCCTCCTCTCCTCCTAGTCTCTCCCCTCCTCTCCTCCCAGTCTCTCCCCTCCTCTCCTCCTAGTCTCTCCCCTCCTCTCGTCCCAGTCTCTCCCGTCCTCTCCTCCTAGTCTCCCCCCTCCTCTCCTCCTAGTCTCTCCCCTCCTCCCCTCCTTGTCTCTTCACTCCTCTACTCCCAGTCTCTCCCCTCCTCTCCTCCCAGTTTCTCCCCTCCTCTCCCCTCCTCCCAGTCTCTCCCCTCCTCTCCTCCCAGTCTCTCCCCTCCTCTCCTCCCAGTCTCTCGCCTCCTCTCCCCTCATCACCTCCCAGTCTCTCCGCTCCTCTCCCCCTCCTCTCCTCTCCCCTCCTCTCCTCCCAGTCTCTCCCCTCCTCTACTCTCAGTCTCTCCCCTTCTCTCCCCTCCTATCCTCCCAGTCTCTCCCCTCCTCTACTCCCAGTTTTTCTCCTCCTCTCCCCTCCACTCCTCCCAGTCTGTCCCCTCCTCTCCTCCTAGTCTCTCCCCTCCTCTCCCCTCCTCTCCTCCCAGTCTCTCCCCTCATCTCCCCTCCACTCCTCCCAGTCTCTCCCCTCCTCTCCTACTAGTCTCTCCCCTCCTCTCCCCTCCTCTCCTCCCAGTCTCTCCCCTCCTCTCCCCTCCTCTCCTCCCAGTCTCTCCCCTCATCTCCCCTCCTCTCCTCCCAGTCTCTCCCCTTCTCTCCTCTCCTTTCCTCCCAGTCTCTCCCCTCCTCTCCCCTCCACTCCTCCCAGTCTCTCCCCTCCTCTCCTCCTAGTCTCTCCCCTCCTCTCCTCCTAGTCTCTCCCCTCCTCTCCTCCCAGTCTCTCCCCTCCTCTCCTCCCAGTCTCTCCCCTCCTCTCCCCTCCTCTCCTCCCAGTCTCTCCCCTTCTCTCCTCTCCTTTCCTCCCAGTCTCTCCCCTCCTCTCCTCCTAGTCTCTCCCCTCCACTCCTCCCAGTCTCTCCCCTCCTCTCCTCCCAGTCTCTCGCCTCCTCTCCCCTCATCTCCTCCCAGTCTTTCTGCTCCTCTCCCCCCTCCTCTCCCCTCCTCCTAGTCTCTCCCCTCCTCCACTCCCAGTCTCTCCCCTTCTCTCCCCTCCTTTCCTCCCAGTCTCCCCCCATCTCTCCACTCCGCTCCTCCCAGTCTCTCCCCTCATCTCCTCTCCTCCCATTCTCCCCTCCTCTCCTCCCATTCTCCCCTCCTCTACTCCCAGTTTCTCCCCTTCTCTCCTCCCAGTCTCTCCCCTTCTCTCCTCCCAGTCTCACCCCTCCTATACCCAGTTTCTCCCCTCCTCTCCCCTCCACTCCTCCCAGTCTCCCCCCCCTCTCCTCCCAGTCTCTCCCCTCCTCTCCTCCCAGTCCCTCGCCTCCTCTCCCCTCATCTCCTCCCAGTCTCTCCGCTCCTCCCCCCCCCTCCTCTCTCCTCCTCTCCTCCCAGTCTCTCGCCTCCTCCCCCCCCCCTCCTCTCCCCTCCTATCCTCCCAGTCTCTTGCCTCCTCTCCTCCCGGTCTCTCCCCTCTTTTCACCTCCCCTCCCCTCCTCCCATAATCCCCTCCCAGCCAATCAGCTGTAGCCTACCTATAATGCTGTGCCATCTGTCTCAGGTGTTGTGAGTTTCAGAGCATAACTGTCAAGCTACACTAAACTCTGCATACGCTGGCAGTGTGTGTGTATGCATGCCTACGTGTTTATGTATTTGTGTGTGTATGCATTCTTGTTTGCGTGCGTCCATGTCTCTTTGTGTGTGCTGTGACTGCTGAGTGATGTTACACTCTCTGAAATAAAGCCAGTTTAATGACAACTGTGAGACCTTGATAAACTGTCACTCTGTCAGTCTGTCTGGACACACAACAGGACTGTGACAGAGGGGGTTTCACACAGAGGACTGATCCTTGTGATTCATAGAAGCCATGATAGCTAGAGCGCCATGCATGTCCCAGTGATGTTTTTATCTCCCATGATCCCTTTATCGGCCAGTAAGGGACTGCATTGCCATTAACCCTGCTGTTTGTGTGTTGGAGTGTGTGTGTGCACGCATGTGTGTGTGTGTGTGTGTGTGTGTGTGTGTGTGTGTGTGTGTGTGTGTGTGTGTGTGTGTGCGTGTGTGTGCGTGTGTGCGCGTGTGTGTGCGTGCGTGCGTGCGTGTGTGTGTGCGTGCGTGCGTGCGTGCGTGTGTGCGTGTGTGCGTGTGTGCGTGCGTGTGTGTGTGTGTGTGTGTGTGTGTGTGCGTGCGTGTGTAATTGAGCGGTGGGATGGAGAGTTCTGGAATCCATATCCTCATCCATATTGCCTCCTGTTGCCTGGATACTATTCTCCAGCTGCCTTGTCCAAAGGGTTATTTTAAGCCTGTAAGAAAAATTGGTGTTTGTTCGGTTATAGTGTGTGTGTGTGCTTGCATGCGTGTGTGTGTGCGTTTGTGTGTGTGTATGTGTGTGCCTGTGCAGCTGTGTGTCTTCAGGCCGTTGTCGATGGCACTTTGTTCCCTATCACAAGGCTAAATAGAGGTATACAGACAGGCACCTTTGTCAGTATAGATTATAGCAGTCTGTGTTTAGTCCCCCAGCAGGGCTCTCTCTTTGGTAGACTGGTCTGGGAGTCACCATCCATTGCTATGCAGGCCTGAATGTGGATTAAAGTTGAATGCCTGGGGGAGAGATTAAGGTATCCATACATTTATGCAGGTGTGTGTGTGTGTGTGTGTGTGTGTGTGTGTGTGTGTGTGTGTGTGTGTGTGTGTGTGTGTGTGTGTGTGTGTGTGTGTGTGTGTGTGTGTGTGTGTGTGTGTGTGTGTGTGTGTGTGTGTGTGTGTGTGTGTGTGTGTGTGTGTGTGTGCGTACGTTTGTGCGTGAATGCTTGCATGGGTCATTGTTAATGTTGAGCACATCCTTCTTCATATTACCATCTTCCATCACAGCCCAAAGGCTTTATGGTCTAATACATTTAGAACTTCTCTTTATAAATATTACTTTTTTAAGCGCTTTAACTGGAAAGTCTTTCCAAATTCCACTCTATTTCCTAAAGTAGTGCACAATAAAGGGAATAGGGTGCCATTTGGTATGCACAGAGTGAACATAAAGATACATCTCTTGAGTGTTGCCATTGTCCTGCAGTCGCAGGGATTTTAAAACTATTTTCTCCCCAGATAACATCTGTGTTGATGTGTTACTGAGCATCAGCTGTTAACTTCTAAAGTGTGTCTCTTTTTATTTTCAGATGCCTGGAAACAGTGAAAATAAATGTTCACGTCCATTAACACCCTTATAAACAATATTCACAAAATGGCCCATTTTAGTGAATAAAAATAAATGAAATGATCTGTCTCTCTCTCCTCCCACGTGTCGGTCTCTCCATGTGTTAGTCCAATTAGTTCTTATGAGCGCCAGATTCCATTATTTTTTTATTTTTTGAAGGCCAGATTCCATTATTCATTTTTTTGAAGGCCAGATTCCATTATTAGTTCTTATGAGGGCCAGATTCCATTATTAGTTCTTATGAGGGCCAGATTCCATTACTAGTTCTTATGAGGACCAAATTCCATTATTAGTTCTTATGAGGGCCAAATTCCATTATTAGTTCTTATGAGGGCCAGATTCCATTATTAGTTCTTATGAGGGCCAGATTCCATTACTAGTTCTTATGTGGGCCAGCTTCCATTATTAGTTCACATGAGGGCCAGATTCCATTATTAGTTCTTATGAGGACCAGATTCCATTATTAGTTCTTATGAGGGCCAGATTCCATTATTAGTTCTTATGAGGGCCAGATTCCATTATTAGTTCTTATGAGGGCCAGATTCCATTACTAGTTCTTATGAGGGCCAGATTCCATTATTAGTTTTTTTGAAGGCCAGATTCCATTATTAGTTCTTATGAGGGCCAGATTCCATTATTAGTTCACATGAGGGCCATATTCCATTATTAGTTTTTTTTGAAGGCCAGATTCCATTATTAGTTCTTATGGGGGCCAGATTCCATTATTAGTTCTTATGAGGGCCAGATTCCATTATTAGTTCTTATGAGGGCCTGATTCCATTACTAGTTCTTATGAGGGCCAGATTCCATTATTAGTTCACATGAGGGCCATATTCCATTATTAGTTTTTTTTGAAGGCCAGATTCCATTATTAGTTCTTATGAGGGCCAGATTCCATTATTAGTTCTTATGAGGGCCAGATTACATTACTAGTTCTTATGAGGGCCAGATTACATTATTAGTTCTTATGAGGGCCAGATTCCATTATTAGTTCTTATGAGGGCCAGATTCCATTACTAGTTCTTATGAGGGCCAGCTTCCATTATTAGTTCACATGAGGGCCAGATTCCATTATAAGTTTTTTTGAAGGCCAGATTCCATTATTAGTTCTTATGAGGACCAGATTCCATTATTAGTTCTTATGAGGGCCAGATTCCATTATTAGTTCTTATGAGGGCCAGATTCCATTACTAGTTCTTATGAGGGCCAGATTCCATTATTAGTTTTTTTGAAGGCCAGATTCCATTATTAGTTCTTATGAGGGCCAGATTCCATTATTAGTTCACATGAGGGCCATATTCCATTATTAGTTTTTTTGAAGGCCAGATTCCATTATTAGTTCTTATGAGGGCCAGATTCCATTATTAGTTCTTATGAGGGCCAGATTCCATTATTAGTTCTTATGAGGGCCTGATTCCATTACTAGTTCACATGAGGGCCATATTCCATTATTAGTTTTTTTTTGAAGGCCAGATTCCATTATTAGTTCTTATGAGCGGCAGATTCCATTATTAGTTGTTATGAGCGCCAGATTCCATTATTAGTTCTTTTGAAGGCCAGATTCCATTATTATTTCTTATGAGGGCCAGATTCCATTATTAGTTCTTATGAGGGCCAGATTCCATTATTTGTTCACATGAGGGCCAGATTCCATTATTAGTTCTTTTGAAGGCCAGATTCCATTATTAGTTCTTATGAGGGCCAGATTCCATTATTAGTCTTATGAGGGCCAGATTCCATTATTAGTTATTTTGAGGGCCAGATTCCATTATTAGTTCTTATGAGCGCCAGATTCCATTATTAGTTGTTATGAGCACCAGATTCCATTATTAGTTCTTTTGAAGGCCAGATTCCATTATTAGTTCTTATGAGCGCCAGATTCCATTATTAGTTCTTATGAGGGCCAGATTCCATTATTTGTTCACATGAAGGCCAGATTCCATTATTAGTTATTATGAGGACCAGATTCCATTATTAGTTCTTATGAGGGCCAGATTCCATTACTAGTTCTTATGAGGGCCAGATTCCATTATTAGTTCTTATGAGGGCCAGATTCCATTATTAGTTTTTTTGAAGGCCAGATTCCATTATTAGTTCTTATGAGGGCCAGATTCCATTATTAGTTCACATGAGGGCCAGATTCCATTATTAGTTTTTTTGAACGCCAGATTCCATTATTAGTTCTTATGAGGGCCAGATTCCATTATTAGTTTTTTTTTGAAGGCCAGATTCCATTATTAGTTCTTATGAGGGCCAGATTCCATTATTAGTTATTATGAGGGCCAGATTCCATTATTAGTTCTTATGAGGGCCAGATTCCATTATTAGTTCTTATGAGGGCCAGATTCCATTATTAGTTCTTATGAGGGCCAGATTACATTCTTAGTTTTTATGAGGGCCAGATTCCATTATTAGTTTTTTTGAAGGCCAGATTCCATTATTAGTTCTTATGAGGGCCAGATTCCATTATTAGTTCACATGAGGGCCATATTCCATTATTAGTTTTTTTTGAAGGCCAGATTCCATTATTAGTTCTTATGGGGGCCAGATTCCATTATTAGTTCTTATGAGGGCCAGATTCCATTATTAGTTCTTATGAGGGCCTGATTCCATTACTAGTTCTTATGAGGGCCAGATTCCATTATTAGTTCACATGAGGGCCATATTCCATTATTAGTTTTTTTTGAAGGCCAGATTCCATTATTAGTTCTTATGAGGGCCAGATTCCATTATTAGTTCTTATGAGGGCCAGATTACATTACTAGTTCTTATGAGGGCCAGATTACATTATTAGTTCTTATGAGGGCCAGATTCCATTATTAGTTCTTATGAGGGCCAGATTCCATTACTAGTTCTTATGAGGGCCAGCTTCCATTATTAGTTCACATGAGGGCCAGATTCCATTATAAGTTTTTTTGAAGGCCAGATTCCATTATTAGTTCTTATGAGGACCAGATTCCATTATTAGTTCTTATGAGGGCCAGATTCCATTATTAGTTCTTATGAGGGCCAGATTCCATTACTAGTTCTTATGAGGGCCAGATTCCATTATTAGTTTTTTTGAAGGCCAGATTCCATTATTAGTTCTTATGAGGGCCAGATTCCATTATTAGTTCACATGAGGGCCATATTCCATTATTAGTTTTTTTTGAAGGCCAGATTCCATTATTAGTTCTTATGAGGGCCAGATTCCATTATTAGTTCTTATGAGGGCCAGATTCCATTATTAGTTCTTATGAGGGCCTGATTCCATTACTAGTTCACATGAGGGCCATATTCCATTATTAGTTTTTTTTGAAGGCCAGATTCCATTATTAGTTCTTATGAGCGGCAGATTCCATTATTAGTTGTTATGAGCGCCAGATTCCATTATTAGTTCTTTTGAAGGCCAGATTCCATTATTATTTCTTATGAGGGCCAGATTCCATTATTAGTTCTTATGAGGGCCAGATTCCATTATTTGTTCACATGAGGGCCAGATTCCATTATTAGTTCTTTTGAAGGCCAGATTCCATTATTAGTTCTTATGAGGGCCAGATTCCATTATTAGTCTTATGAGGGCCAGATTCCATTATTAGTTATTTTGAGGGCCAGATTCCATTATTAGTTCTTATGAGCGCCAGATTCCATTATTAGTTGTTATGAGCACCAGATTCCATTATTAGTTCTTTTGAAGGCCAGATTCCATTATTAGTTCTTATGAGCGCCAGATTCCATTATTAGTTCTTATGAGGGCCAGATTCCATTATTTGTTCACATGAAGGCCAGATTCCATTATTAGTTATTATGAGGACCAGATTCCATTATTAGTTCTTATGAGGGCCAGATTCCATTACTAGTTCTTATGAGGGCCAGATTCCATTATTAGTTCTTATGAGGGCCAGATTCCATTATTAGTTTTTTTGAAGGCCAGATTCCATTATTAGTTCTTATGAGGGCCAGATTCCATTATTAGTTCACATGAGGGCCAGATTCCATTATTAGTTTTTTTGAACGCCAGATTCCATTATTAGTTCTTATGAGGGCCAGATTCCATTATTAGTTTTTTTTGAAGGCCAGATTCCATTATTAGTTCTTATGAGGGCCAGATTCCATTATTAGTTCTTATGAGGGCCAGATTCCATTATTAGTTCTTATGAGGGCCAGATTCCATTATTAGTTCTTATGAGGGCCAGATTCCATTATTAGTTCTTATGAGGGCCAGATTCCATTATTAGTTCTTATGAGGGCCAGATTCCATTGTTAGTTTTTTTGAAGGCCAGATTCCATAATTAGTTCTTATGAGGGCCAGATTCCATTATTAGTTCACATGAGGGCCAGATTCCATTATTAGTTTTTTTGAAGGCCAGATTCCATTATTAGTTCTTATGAGGGCCAGATTCCATTATTAGTTCACATGAGGGCCAGATTCCATTATTAGTTTTTTTGAAGGCCAGATTCCATTATTAGTTCTTATGAGGGCCAGATTCCATTATTAGTTCACATGAGGGCCAGATTCCATTATTAGTTTTTTTGAACGCCAGATTCCATTATTAGTTCTTATGAGGGCCAGATTCCATTATTAGTTTTTTTGAAGGCCAGATTCCATTATTAGTTCTTATGAGGGCCAGATTCCATTATTAGTTCTTATGAGGGCCAGATTCCATTATTAGTTCACATGAGGGCCAGATTCCATTATTAGTTTTTTTGAAGGCCAGATTCCATTATTAGTTCTTATGAGGGCCAGATTCCATTATTAGTTCACATGAGGGCCAGATTCCATTATTAGTTTTTTTGAAGGCCAGATTCCATTATTAGTTCTTATGAGGGCCAGATTCCATTATTAGTTCACATGAGGGCCAGATTCCATTATTAGTTTTTTTGAACGCCAGATTCCATTATTAGTTCTTATGAGGGCCAGATTCCATTATTAGTTTTTTTGAAGGCCAGATTCCATTATTAGTTCTTATGAGGGCCAGATTCCATTATTAGTTATTATGAGGGCCAGATTCCATTATTAGTTCTTATGAGGGCCAGATTCCATTACTAGTTCTTATGAGGGCCAGATTCCATTATTAGTTCACATGAGGGCCATATTCCATTATTAGTTCTTATGAGGGCCAGATTCCATTGTTAGTTTTTTTGAAGGCCAGATTCCATTATTAGTTCTTATGAGGGCCAGATTCCATTATTAGTTCACATGAGGGCCAGATTCCATTATTAGTTTTTTTGAAGGCCAGATTCCATTATTAGTTCTTATGAGGGCCAGATTCCATTATTAGTTCTTATGAGGGCCAGATTCCATTATTTGTTCACATGAGGGCCAGATTCCATTATTAGTTCTTATGAGGGCCAGATTCCATTATTAGTCTTATGAGGGCCAGATTCCATTATTAGTTATTTTGAGGGCCAGATTCCATTATTAGTTCTTAGGAGCACCAGATTCCATTATTAGTTGTTATGAGCACCAGATTCCATTATTAGTTCTTATGAGCGCCAGATTCCATTATTAGTTGTTATGAGCGCCAGATTCCATTATTAGTTCTTTTGAAGGCCAGATTCCATTATTAGTTCTTATGAGGGCCAGATTCCATTACGAGTTCTTATGAGGGCCAGATTCCATTATTAGTTCACATGAGGGCCAGATTCCATTACTAGTTCTTATGAGGGCCAGATTCCATTATTAGTTCACATGAGGGCCAGATTCCATTACTAGTTCTTATGAGGGCCAGATTCCATTATTAGTTCACATGAGGGCCAGATTCCATTACTAGTTCTTATGAGGGCCAGATTCCATTATTAGTTCTTATGAGGGCCAGATTCCATTATTAGTTCACATGAGGGCCAGATTCCATTATTAATTTTTTTGAAGGCCAGATTCCATTATTAGTTCTTATGAGGGCCAGATTCCATTATTAGTTCACATGAGGGCCAGATTCCATTATTAGTGTTTTTGAAGGCCAGATTCCATTATTATTTCTTATGAGGGCCCGATTGCATTATTAGTTCTTATGAGGGCCAGATTCCATTATTTGTTCACATGAGGGCCAGATTCCATTATTAGTTCTTATGAGGACCAGATTCCATTATTAGTTCACATGAGGGCCAGATTCCATTACTAGTTCTTATGAGGGCCAGATTCCATTATTAGCTCTAATGAGGGCCAGATTCCATTACTAGTTCTTACGAGGGCCAGATTCCATTATTAGTTCACATGAGGGACAGATTCCATTATTAATTTTTTTGAAGGCCAGATTCCATTATTAGTTCTTATGAGGGCCAGATTCCATTATTAGTTCACATGAGGGCCAGATTCCATTATTAGTGTTTTTGAAGGCCAGATTCCATTATTATTTCTTATGAGGGCCAGATTCCATTATTAGTTCTTATGAGGGCCAGATTCCATTATTTGTTCACATGAGGGCCAGATTCCATTATTAGTTCTTATGAGGACCAGATTCCATTATTAGTTCTTATGGGGGCCAGATTCCATTATTAGTTCTTATGAGGGCCAGATTCCATTACTAGTTCTTATGAGGGCCAGATTCCATTATTAGTTCTTATGAGGGCCAGATTCCATTACTAGTTCTTATGAGGGCCAGATTCCATTATTAGTTCACATGAGGGCCAGATTCCATTATTAGTTTTTTTTAAGGCCAGATTCCATTATTAGTTCTTATGAGGACCAGATTCCATTATTTGTTCACATGAGGGCCAGATTCCATTATTAGTTCTTATGAGGGCCGGATTCCATTATTAGTTATTTTGATGGCCAGATTCCATTATTAGTTCTTTTGAAGGCCAGATTCCATTATTATTTCTTATGAGGGCCAGATTCCATTATTAGTTATTATGAGGGCCAGATTCCGTTATTTGTTCACATGAGGGCCAGATTCCATTATTAGTTCTTATGAGGGCCAGATTCCATTACTAGTTCTTATGAGGGCCAGATTCCATTATTAGTTCACATGAGGGCCAGATTCCATTATTAGTTCTTTTGAAGGCCAGATTCCATTATTAGTTATTTTGAGGGCCAGATTCCATTATTAGTTCTTATGAGCGCCAGATTCCATTATTAGTTGTTATGAGCACCAGATTCCATTATTAGTTCTTTTGAAGGCCAGATTCCATTATTAGTTCTTATGAGTGCCAGATTCCATTATTAGTTGTTATTAGTTCTTTTGAAGGCCAGATTCCATTATTAGTTCTCATGAGGGCCAGATTCCATTACGAGTTCTTATGAGGGCCAGATTCCATTATTAGTTCACATGAGGGCCAGATTCCATTACTAGTTCTTATGAGGGCCAGATTCCATTATTAGTTCTAATGAGGGCCAGATTCCATTATTAGTTCTTATGAGGGCCAGATTCCATTATTAGTTCACATGAGGGCCAGATTCCATTATTAGTTCTTATGAGGGCCAGATTCCATTATTAGTTCACATGAGGGCCAGATTCCATTATTAGTGTTTTTGAAGGCCAGATTCCATTATTATTTCTTATGAGGGCCAGCTTCCATTATTAGTTCTTATGAGGGCCAGATTCCATTATTTGTTCACATGAGGGCCAGATTCAATTATTAGTTATTTTGAAGGCCAGATTCCATTATTAGTTCTTATGAGGGCCCGCTTCCATTATTAGTTCTTATGAGGGCCAGATTACATTATTAGTTATTTTGAGGGCCAGATTCCATTATTAGTTCTTATGAGCGCCAGATTCCATTATTAGTGTTTTTGAAGGCCAGATTCCATTATTAGTTCTTATGAGGGCCAGATTCCATTATTAGTTCATATGAGGGCCATATTCCATTATTTGTTCACATGAGGGCCAGATTCCATTATTAGTTATTTTGAAGGTCAGATTCCAATATTAGTTCTTATGAGGGCCAGATTCCATTATTAGTTCTTATGAGGACCAGCTTCCATTATTAGTTCTTATGAGGGCCAGATTACATTATTAGTTCTTATGAGGACCAGATTCCATTACTAGTTCTTATGAGGACCAGATTCCATTAATAGTTCACATGAGGGCCAGATTCCATTATTAGTTCTTATGAGGACCAGATTCCATTATTAGTTATTTTGAGGGCCAGATTCCATTATTAGTTCTTATGAGGGCCAGATTCCATTATTAGTTCTTTTGAAGGTCAGATTCTAATATTAGTTCTTATCAGGGCCAGATTCCATTATTAGTTCTTATGAGGGCCAGCTTCCATTATTAGTTCTTATGAGGGCCAGATTACATTATTAGTTCTTATGAGGACCAGATTCCATTACTAGTTCTTATGAGGACCAGATTCCATTATTAGTTCACATGAGGGCCAGATTCCATAATTAGTTCTTATGAGGGCCAGATTCCATTATTAGTTCACATGAGGGCCAGATTCCATTATTAGTTCTTATGAGGGCCAGATTCCATTGTTAGTTATTTTGAGGGCCAGATTTCATTACTAGTTCTTATGAGGGCCAGATTCCATTATTAGTTCTTATGAGGGCCAGATTCCATTATTAGTTCACATGAGGGCCAGATTCCATTATTAGTTTTTTTGAAGGTCAGATTCCATTATTAGTTCTTATGAGGGCCAGATTCCATTATTTGTTCACATGAGGGCCAGATTCCATTATTAGTTCTTTTGAAGGTCAGATTCCAATATTAGTTCTTATGAGGGCCAGATTCCATTATTAGTTCTTATGAGGGCCAGCTTCCATTATTAGTTCTTATGAGGGCCAGATTACATTATTAGTTCTTCTGAGGACCAGATTCCATTACTAGTTCTTATGAGGACCAGATTCCATTATTAGTTCACATGAGGGCCAGATTCCATTATTAGTTCTTATGAGGGCCAGATTACATTATTAGTTCTTATGAGGACCAGATTCCATTACTAGTTCTTATGAGGACCAGATTCCATTACTAGTTCTTATGAGGACCAGATTCCATTATTAGTTCACATGAGGGCCAGATTCCATTATTAGTTCTTATGAGGGCCAGATTCCATTATTAGTTATTTTGAGGGCCAGATTCCATAATTAGTTCTTATGAGGGCCAGATTCCATTATTAGTTATTTTGAGGGCCAGATTCCATAATTAGTTCTTATGAGGACCAGATTCCATTACTAGTTCTTATGAGGACCAGATTCCATTATTAGTTCACATGAGGGCCAGGTTCCATTATTAGTTATTTTGAGGGCCAGATTCCGTAATTAGTTCTTATGAGGGCCAGATTCCATTATTAGTTCACATGAGGGCCAGATTCCATTATTAGTTATTTTGAGGGCCAGATTCCATAATTAGTTCTTATGAGGGCCCGATTCCATTACGAGTTCTTATGAGGGCCAGATTCCATTATTAGTTCACATGAGGGCCAGATTCCATTACTAGTTCTTATGAGGGCCAGATTCCATTATTAGTTCTAATGAGGGCCAGATTCCATTACTAGTTATTATGAGGGCCAGATTCCATTATTAGTTCTTATGAGGGCCAGATTCCATTATTAGTTCACATGAGGGCCAGATTCCATTATTAGTTTTTTTGAAGGTCAGATTCCATTATTAGTTCTTATGAGGGCCAGATTCCATTATTAGTTCTTATGAGGGCCAGATTCCATTATTAGTTCTTTTGAAGGTCAGATTCTAATATTAGTTCTTATGAGGGCCAGATTCCATTATTAGTTCTTATGAGGGCCAGCTTCCATTATTAGTTCTTATGAGGGCCAGATTACATTATTAGTTCTTATGAGGACCAGATTCCATTACTAGTTCTTATGAGGACCAGATTCCATTATTAGTTCACATGAGGGCCAGATTCCATTATTAGTTCTTATGAGGGCCAGATTCCATTATTAGTTATTTTGAGGGCCAGATTCCATAATTAGTTCTTATGAGGGCCAGATTCCATTATTAGTTCACATGAGGGCCAGATTCCATTATTAGTTCTTATGAGGACCAGATTACATTATTAGTTCTTATGAGGGCCAGATTCCATTATTAGTTCTTATGAGGGCCAGATTACATTATTAGTTCTTATGAGGACCAGATTCCATTACTAGTTCTTATGAGGACCAGATTCCATTATTAGTTCACATGAGGGCCAGATTCCATTATTAGTTCTTATGAGGGCCAGATTCCATTATTAGTTCACATGAGGGCCAGATTCCATTATTAGTTCTTATGAGGGCCAGATTCCATTATTAGTTCTTATGAGGGCCAGATTACATTATTAGTTCTTATGAGGACCAGATTCCATTACTAGTTCTTATGAGGACCAGATTCCATTATTAGTTCACATGAGGGCCAGATTCCATAATTAGTTCTTATCAGGGCCAGATTCCATTATTAGTTCTTATGAGGGCCAGCTTCCATTATTAGTTCTTATGAGGGCCAGATTACATTATTAGTTCTTATGAGGACCAGATTCCATTACTAGTTCTTATGAGGACCAGATTCCATTATTAGTTCACATGAGGGCCAGATTCCATAATTAGTTCTTATGAGGGCCAGATTCCATTATTAGTTCACATGAGGGCCAGATTCCATTATTAGTTCTTATGAGGGCCAGATTCCATTGTTAGTTATTTTGAGGGCCAGATTCCATTACTAGTTCTTATGAGGGCCAGATTCCATTATTAGTTCTTATGAGGGCCAGATTCCATTATTAGTTCACATGAGGGCCAGATTCCATTATTAGTTTTTTTGAAGGTCAGATTCCATTATTAGTTCTTATGAGGGCCAGATTCCATTATTTGTTCACATGAGGGCCAGATTCCATTATTAGTTCTTTTGAAGGTCAGATTCCAATATTAGTTCTTATGAGGGCCAGATTCCATTATTAGTTCTTATGAGGGCCATCTTCCATTATTAGTTCTTATGAGGGCCAGATTACATTATTAGTTCTTCTGAGGACCAGATTCCATTACTAGTTCTTATGAGGACCAGATTCCATTATTAGTTCACATGAGGGCCAGATTCCATTATTAGTTCTTATGAGGGCCAGATTACATTATTAGTTCTTATGAGGACCAGATTCCATTACTAGTTCTTATGAGGACCAGATTCCATTACTAGTTCTTATGAGGACCAGATTCCATTATTAGTTCACATGAGGGCCAGATTCCATTATTAGTTCTTATGAGGGCCAGATTCCATTATTAGTTATTTTGAGGGCCAGATTCCATAATTAGTTCTTATGAGGGCCAGATTCCATTATTAGTTATTTTGAGGGCCAGATTCCATAATTAGTTCTTATGAGGACCAGATTCCATTACTAGTTCTTATGAGGACCAGATTCCATTATTAGTTCACATGAGGGCCAGGTTCCATTATTAGTTATTTTGAGGGCCAGATTCCGTAATTAGTTCTTATGAGGGCCAGATTCCATTATTAGTTCACATGAGGGCCAGATTCCATTATTAGTTATTTTGAGGGCCAGATTCCATAATTAGTTCTTATGAGGGCCCGATTCCATTACGAGTTCTTATGAGGGCCAGATTCCATTATTAGTTCACATGAGGGCCAGATTCCATTACTAGTTCTTATGAGGGCCAGATTCCATTATTAGTTCTAATGAGGGCCAGATTCCATTACTAGTTATTATGAGGGCCAGATTCCATTATTAGTTCTTATGAGGGCCAGATTCCATTATTAGTTCACATGAGGGCCAGATTCCATTATTAGTTTTTTTTTTGAAGGTCAGATTCCATTATTAGTTCTTATGAGGGCCAGATTCCATTATTAGTTCTTATGAGGGCCAGATTCCATTATTAGTTCTTTTGAAGGTCAGATTCTAATATTAGTTCTTATGAGGGCCTGATTCCATTATTAGTTCTTATGAGGGCCAGATTCCATTATTAGTTCTTATGAGGGCCAGATTACATTATTAGTTCTTATGAGGACCAGATTCCATTACTAGTTCTTATGAGGACCAGATTCCATTATTAGTTCACATGAGGGCCAGATTCCATTATTAGTTCTTATGAGGGCCAGATTCCATTATTAGTTATTTTGAGGGCCAGATTCCATAATTAGTTCTTATGAGGGCCAGATTCCATTATTAGTTCACATGAGGGCCAGATTCCATTATTAGTTCTTATGAGGACCAGATTACATTATTAGTTCTTATGAGGGCCAGATTCCATTATTAGTTCTTATGAGGGCCAGATTACATTATTAGTTCTTATGAGGACCAGATTCCATTACTAGTTCTTATGAGGACCAGATTCCATTATTAGTTCACATGAGGGCCAGATTCCATTATTAGTTCTTATGAGGGCCAGATTCCATTATTAGTTATTTTGAGGGCCAGATTCCATAATTAGTTCTTATGAGGGCCAGATTCCATTATTAGTTATTTTGAGGGCCAGATTCCATAATTAGTTCTTATGAGGACCAGATTCCATTACTAGTTCTTATGAGGACCAGATTCCATTATTAGTTCACATGAGGGCCAGATTCCATTATTAGTTATTTTGAGGGCCAGATTCCGTAATTAGTTCTTATGAGGGCCAGATTCCATTATTAGTTCACATGAGGGCCAGATTCCATTATTAGTTATTTTGAGGGCCAGATTCCATAATTAGTTCTTATGAGGGCCCGATTCCATTACGAGTTCTTATGAGGGCCAGATTCCATTATTAGTTCACATGAGGGCCAGATTCCATTACTAGTTCTTATGAGGGCCAGATTCCATTATTAGTTATAATGAGGGCCAGATTCCATTACTAGTTCTTATGAGGGCCAGATTCCATTATTAGTTCTTATGAGGGCCAGATTCCATTATTAGTTCACATGAGGGCCAGATTCCATTATTAGTTTTTTTGAAGGTCAGATTCCATTATTAGTTCTTATGAGGGCCAGATTCCATTATTTGTTCACATGAGGGCCAGATTCCATTATTAGTTCTTTTGAAGGTCAGATTCCAATATTAGTTCTTATGAGGGCCAGATTCCATTATTAGTTCTTATGAGGGCCAGCTTCCATTATTAGTTCTTATGAGGGCCAGATTACATTATTAGTTCTTATGAGGACCAGATTCCATTACTAGTTCTTATGAGGACCAGATTCCATTATTAGTTCACATGAGGGCCAGATTCCATTATTAGTTCTTATGAGGGCCAGATTACATTATTAGTTCTTATGAGGACCAGATTCCATTACTAGTTCTTATGAGGACCAGATTCCATTATTAGTTCACATGAGGGCCAGATTCCATTATTAGTTCTTATGAGGGCCAGATTCCATTATTAGTTATTTTGAGGGCCAGATTCCATTATTAGTTCTTTTGAAGGTCAGATTCTAATATTAGTTCTTATGAGGGCCAGATTCCATTATTAGTTCTTATGAGGGCCAGCTTCCATTATTAGTTCTTATGAGGGCCAGATTCCATTATTAGTTCACATGAGGGCCAGATTCCATTATTAGTTCTTATGAGGGCCAGATTACATTATTAGTTCTTATGAGGACCAGATTCCATTACTAGTTCTTATGAGGACCAGATTCCATTATTAGTTCACATGAGGGCCAGATTCCATTATTAGTTCTTATGAGGGCCAGATTCCATTATTAGTTATTTTGAGGGCCAGATTCCATAATTAGTTCTTATGAGGGCCAGATTCCATTATTAGTTATTTTGAGGGCCAGATTCCATAATTAGTTCTTATGAGGACCAGATTCCATTACTAGTTCTTATGAGGACCAGATTCCATTATTAGTTCACATGAGGGCCAGATTCCATTATTAGTTATTTTGAGGGCCAGATTCCGTAATTAGTTCTTATGAGGGCCAGATTCCATTATTAGTTCACATGAGGGCCAGATTCCATTATTAGTTATTTTGAGGGCCAGATTCCATAATTAGTTCTTATGAGGGCCCGATTCCATTACGAGTTCTTATGAGGGCCAGATTCCATTATTAGTTCACATGAGGGCCAGATTCCATTACTAGTTCTTATGAGGGCCAGATTCCATTATTAGTTCACATGAGGGCCAGATTCCATTATTAGTTTTTTTGAAGGCCAGATTCCATTATTAGTTCTTATGAGGGCCAGATTCCATTATTTGTTCACATGAGGGCCAGATTCCATTATTAGTTATTTTGAAGGTCAGATTCCAATATTAGTTCTTATGAGGGCCAGATTCCATTATTAGTTCTTATGAGGGCCAGCTTCCATTATTAGTTCTTATGAGGGCCCGATTACATTATTAGTTCTTTTGAGGACCAGATTCCATTACTAGTTCTTATGAGGACCAGATTCCATTATTAGTTCACATGAGGGCCAGATTCCATTATTAGTTCTTATGAGGGCCAGATTCCATTATTAGTTATTTTGAGGGTCAGATTCCATTATTAGTTCTTATGAGGGCCAGATTCCATTATTAGTTCTTTTGAAGGTCAGATTCCAATATTAGTTCTTATGAGGGCCAGATTCCATTATTAGTTCTTATGAGGGCCAGCTTCCATTATTAGTTCTTATGAGGGCCAGATTACATTATTAGTTCTGATGAGGACCAGATTCCATTACTAGTTCTTATGAGGACCAGATTCCATTATTAGTTCACATGAGGGCCAGATTCCATTATTAGTTCTTATGAGGGCCAGATTCCATTATTAGTTATTTTGAGGGCCAGATTCCATAATTAGTTCTTATGAGGGCCAGATTCCATTATTAGTTCACATGAGGGCCAGATTCCATTATTAGTTCTTATGAGGACCAGATTACATTATTAGTTCTTATGAGGGCCAGATTCCATTATTAGTTCTTATGAGGGCCAGATTACATTATTAGTTCTTATGAGGACCAGATTCCATTACTAGTTCTTATGAGGACCAGATTCCATTATTAGTTCACATGAGGGCCAGATTCCATTATTAGTTCTTATGAGGGCCAGATTCCATTATTAGTTATTTTGAGGGCCAGATTCCATAATTAGTTCTTATGAGGGCCAGATTCCATTATTAGTTATTTTGAGGGCCAGATTCCATAATTAGTTCTTATGAGGGCCAGATTCCATTATTAGTTCACATGAGGGCCAGATTCCATTATTAGTTATTTTGAGGGCCAGATTCCATTACTAGTTCTTATGAGGACCAGATTCCATTATTAGTTCACATGAGGGCCAGATTCCATTATTAGTTATTTTGAGGGCCAGATTCCATAATTAGTTCTTATGAGGGCCAGATTCCATTATTAGTTCACATGAGGGCCAGATTCCATTATTAGTTATTTTGAGGGCCAGATTCCATAATTAGTTCTTATGAGGGCCCGATTCCATTACGAGTTCTTATGAGGGCCAGATTCTATTATTAGTTCACATGAGGGCCAGATTCCATTACTAGTTCTTATGAGGGCCAGAGTCCATTATTAGTTCTAATGAGTGCCAGATTCCATTACTAGTTCTTATGAGGGCCAGATTCCATTATTAGTTCTTATGAGGGCCAGATTCCATTACTAGTTCTTATGAGGGCCAGATTCCATTATTTGTTCACATGAGGGCCAGATTCCATTATTAGTTATTTTGAAGGCCAGATTCCATTATTAGTTCTTATGAGGGCACGCTTCCATTATTAGTTCTTATGAGGGCCAGATTACATTATTAGTTATTTTGAGGGCCAGATTCCATTATTAGTTCTTATGAGCGCCAGATTCCATTATTAGTGTTTTTGAAGGCCAGATTCCATTATTATTTCTTATGAGGGCCAGATTCCATTATTAGTTCTTATGAGGGCCAGATTCCATTATTTGTTCACATGAGGGCCAGATTCCATTATTAGTTCTTTTGAAGGTCAGATTCCAATATTAGTTCTTATGAGGGCCAGATTACATTATTAGTTCTTATGAGGACCAGATTCCATTACTAGTTCTTATGAGGACCAGATTCCATTATTAGTTCACATGAGGGCCAGATTCCATTATTAGTTCTTATGAGGGCCAGATTCCATTATTAGTTATTTTGAGGGCCAGATTCCATTATTAGTTATTTTGAGGGCCATATTCCATTATTAGTTCTTATGAGGGCCAGATTCCATTATTAGTTATTTTGAAGGTCAGATTCCAATATTAGTTCTTATGAGGGCCAGATTCCATTATTAGTTCTTATGAGGGCCAGCTTCCATTATTAGTTCTTATGAGGGCCAGATTACATTATTAGTTCTTATGAGGACCAGATTCCATTACTAGTTCTTATGAGGACCAGATTCCATTATTAGTTCACATGAGGGCCAGATTCCATTATTAGTTCTTATGAGGGCCAGATTCCATTATTAGTTATTTTGAGGGCCAGATTCCATAATTAGTTCTTATGAGGGCCAGATTCCATTATTAGTTCACATGAGGGCCAGATTCCATTATTAGTTCTTATGAGGACCAGATTACATTATTAGTTCTTATGAGGGCCAGATTCCATTATTAGTTCTTATGAGGGCCAGATTACATTATTAGTTCTTATGAGGGCCAGATTCCATTATTAGTTCACATGAGGGCCAGATTCCATTATTAGTTCTTATGAGGACCAGATTACATTATTAGTTCTTATGAGGGCCAGATTCCATTATTAGTTCTTATAAGGGCCAGATTCCATTATTAGTTATTTTGAGGGCCAGATTCCATAATTAGTTCTTATGAGGGCCAGATTCCATTATTAGTTCACATGAGGGCCAGATTCCATTATTAGTTCTTATGAGGACCAGATTACATTATTAGTTTTTATGAGGGCCAGATTCCATTATTAGTTCTTATGAGGGCCAGATTACATTATTAGTTCTTATGAGGGCCAGATTCCATTATTAGTTCACATGAGGGCCAGATTCCATTATTAGTTCTTATGAGGACCAGATTACATTATTAGTTCTTATGAGGGCCAGATTCCATTATTAGTTCTTATAAGGGCCAGATTCCATTATTAGTTATTTTGAGGGCCAGATTCCATAATTAGTTCTTATGAGGACCAGATTCCATTACTAGTTCTTATGAGGACCAGATTCCATTACTAGTTCTTATGAGGACCAGATTCCATTATTAGTTCACATGAGGGCCAGATTCCATTATTAGTTATTTTGAGGGCCAGATTCCATAATTAGTTCTTATGAGGGCCAGATTCCATTATTAGTTCACATGAGGGCCAGATTCCATTATTAGTTATTTTGAGGGCCAGATTCCATAATTAGTTCTTATGAGGGCCCGATTCCATTACGAGTTCTTATGAGGGCCAGATTCCATTATTAGTTCACATGAGGGCCAGATTCCATTACTAGTTCTTATGAGGGCCAGATTCCATTATTAGTTCTAATGAGGGCCAGATTCCATTACTAGTTCTTATGAGGGCCAGATTCCATTATTAGTTCTTATGAGGGCCAGATTCCATTATTAGTTCACATGAGGGCCAGATTCCATTATTAGTTTTTTTGAAGTCCAGATTCCATTATTAGTTCTTATGAGGGCCAGATTCCATTATTAGTTCACATGAGGGCCATATTCCATTATTAGTGTTTTTGAAGGCCAGATTCCATTATTACTTCTTATGAGGGCCAGATTCCATTATTAGTTCTTATGAGGGCCAGATTCCATTATTTGTTCACATGAGGGCCAGATTCCAGTATTAGTTATTTTGAAGGCCAGATTCCATTATTAGTTCTTATGAGGGCCCGCTTCCATTATTAGTTCTTATGAGGGCCAGATTACATTATTAGTTATTTTGAGGGCCAGATTCCATTATTAGTTCTTATGAGCGCCAGATTCCATTATTAGTGTTTTTGAAGGCCAGATTCCATTATTATTTCTTATGAGGGCCAGATTCCATTATTAGTTCTTATGAGGGCCAGATTCCATTATTTGTTCACATGAGGGCCAGATTCCATTATTAGTTCTTTTGAAGGTCAGATTCCAATATTAGTTCTTATGAGGGCCAGATTACATTATTAGTTCTTATGAGGACCAGATTCCATTACTAGTTCTTATGAGGACCAGATTCCATTATTAGTTCACATGAGGGCCAGATTCCATTATTAGTTCTTATGAGGGCCAGATTCCATTATTAGTTATTTTGAGGGCCAGATTCCATAATTAGTTCTTATGAGGGCCAGATTCCATTATTAGTTATTTTGAGGGCCAGATTCCATGATTAGTTCTTATGAGGACCAGATTCCATTACTAGTTCTTATGAGGACCAGATTCCATTATTAGTTCACATGAGGGCCAGATTCCATTATTAGTTATTATGAGGGCCAGATTCCATTATTAGTTATTTTGAGGGCCAGATTCCATTATTAGTTATTTTGAGGGTCAGATTCCATTATTTGTTCACATGAGGGCCAGATTCCATTATTAGTTCTTTTGAAGGTCAGATTCCAATATTAGTTCTTATGAGGGCCAGATTCCATTATTAGTTCTTATGAGGGCCAGCTTCCATTATTAGTTCTTATGAGGGCCAGATTCCATTACTAGTTCTTATGAGGACCAGATTCCATTATTAGTTCACATGAGGGCCAGATTCCATTATTAGTTCTTATGAGGGCCAGATTCCATTATTAGTTATTTTGAGGGCCAGATTCCATTATTAGTTCTTATGAGGGCCAGATTCCATTATTAGTTATTTTGAAGGTCAGATTCCAATATTAGTTCTTATGAGGGCCAGATTCCATTATTAGTTCTTATGAGGGCCAGCTTCCATTATTAGTTCTTATGAGGGCCAGATTACATTATTAGTTCTTATGAGGACCAGATTCCATTACTAGTTCTTATGAGGACCAGATTCCATTATTAGTTCACATGAGGGCCAGATTCCATTATTAGTTCTTATGAGGGCCAGATTCCATTATTAATTATTTTGAGGGCCAGATTCCATAATTAGTTCTTATGAGGGCCAGATTCCATTATTAGTTCACATGAGGGCCAGATTCCATTATTAGTTCTTATGAGGACCAGATTACATTATTAGTTCTTATGAGGGCCAGATTCCATTATTAGTTCTTATGAGGGCCAGATTACATTATTAGTTCTTATGAGGACCAGATTCCATTATTAGTTCACATGAGGGCCAGATTCCATTATTAGTTCTTATGAGGGCCAGATTCCATTATTAGTTATTTTGAGGGCCAGATTCCATAATTAGTTCTTATGAGGGCCAGATTCCATTATTAGTTATTTTGAGGGCCAGATTCCATAATTAGTTCTTATGAGGACCAGATTCCATTACTAGTTCTTATGAGGACCAGATTCCATTATTAGTTAACATGAGGGCCAGATTCCATTATTAGTTATTTTGAGGGCCAGATTCCATAATTAGTTCTTATGAGGGCCAGATTCCATTATTAGTTCACATGAGGGCCAGATTCCATTATTAGTTATTTTGAGGGCCAGATTCCATAATTAGTTCTTATGAGGGCCAGATTCCATTACTAGTTCTTATGAGGACCAGATTCCATTATTAGTTCACATGAGGGCCAGATTCCATTATTAGTTATTTTGAGGGCCAGATTCCATAATTAGTTCTTATGAGGGCCAGATTCCATTATTAGTTCACATGAGGGCCAGATTCCATTATTAGTTATTTTGAGGGCCAGATTCCATAATTCGTTCTTATGAGGGCCAGATTCCATTATTAGTTCACATGAGGGCCAGATTCCATTATTAGTTATTTTGAGGGCCAGATTCCATAATTAGTTCTTATGAGGGCCAGATTCCATTATTAGTTCACATGAGGGCCAGATTCCATTATTAGTTATTTTGAGGGCCAGATTCCATAATTAGTTCTTATGAGGGCCAGATTCCATTATTAGTTCACATGAGGGCCAGATTCCATTATTAGTTATTTTGAGGGCCAGATTCCATAATTAGTTCTTATGAGGGCCAGATTCCATTATTAGTTCACATGAGGGCCAGATTCCATTATTAGTTATTTTGAGGGCCAGATTCCATAATTAGTTCTTATGAGGGCCAGATTCCATTATTAGTTCACATGAGGGCCAGATTCCATTATTAGTTCTTATGAGGGCCAGATTCCATTATTAGTTATTTTGAGGGCCAGATTCCATTATTAGTTATTTTGAGGGCCAGATTCCATTACTAGTTCTTATGAGGGCCAGATTCCATTATTAGTTCACATGAGGGCCAGATTCCATTATTAGTTCTTATGAGGGCCAGATTCCATTATTAGTTATTTTGAGGGCCAGATTCCATAATTAGTTCTTATGAGGGCCAGATTCCATAATTAGTTTTTATGAGGGCCAGATTACATTATTAGTTCTTATGAGGGCCAGATTCCATAATTAGTTCTTATGAGGGCCAGATTCCATAATTAGTTCTTATGAGGGCCAGATTCCATTATTAGTTCTTATGAGGGCCAGATTCCATTATTAGTTCACATGAGGGCCAGATTCCATTATTAGTTCTTATGAGGGCCAGATTCCATTATTAGTTATTTTGAGGGCCAGATTCCATAATTAGTTCTTATGAGGGCCAGATTCCATAATTAGTTCTTATGAGGGCCAGATTCCATAATTTGTTTTTATGAGGGCCAGATTCCATAATTAGTTCTTATGAGGGCCAGATTCCATAATTAGTTCTTATGAGGGCCAGATTCCATTATTTGTTCTCATGAGGGTTCTTTTCATGGTGTGCAGACTCAGATTTGTGTTTCCGATTCAACCTCCTTGTTCTATTTCAGGGAGTAGGGGGCAGACAGGTTTTAATCTGACTAGAATAATTGTGTGTGTTCTTGTGGAAAAGGGGTGCAGACTGCAGATTGTGAGATTGAGCTCTAGGGAGCTGGCCATGGTCCTGGAATCACACCACGACAACAGAAGGTTGAGAAGAAAAAAGACATAAAGGAAAAGAGTGTTTTCTGTCTGAGGAGTTGACCATGGTCCTGTAGTTTCAGAGTGGTTAGTTGGCCTGAAACAAACCACTCTGAAACAGAGGAGTTGACCATGGTCCTGAAAGCAGAAGCTCCGTCTATGGAGTTCTCTGCTGCCCATAGCAGTCAATGGTTTAATGTGACTGGCTGCTGGGTTTGAAGCCAAGTATTCTGAACACCACTGGACTGTATTTGCCCCATGTTCGATTTCTCAAATGATTTATGTGATTTGACACATTGTATTTATCAGGTGTCACCAACCCCCTTTTAACCACTTCTCAACCTCTCCTCTAAACCATCCAACGGAGCCAGGCATCCATCACCTTTCAACATAATTCTGACTAGTTAGACACACACCAACAACCCTGCTGCAAATATGGCATGTGAAATATGTAAAGAGGGTCATATGCCTTTTTTGATGATTCTCTCTCGTGCAGTTGTGACTGGCTGTGTGGAATACAGCTTCATATATTATCTTAGCTTATAATGTAATTGTTATAATTCAGTATTTGGTTTAGTAATGGCCGCCACTCTGCAGTTGGTAAAAGCTTTGTTTACCTTCTGGAATAACTGTCTGTCCCCTCCCAGGAGGATTCTGATTGGTCTAATATGATACTGTGTGTGTGTGCCTCCCACACTGTAAATCTGCAGCCATGATCGATGTGTTCCCTAATGGCCTCTTATTTCCTGTCCCTGTTCTGAGCCGCGAGCTCATTGGTTCCCTAGCCTGTTCCCTTATGATACTTTAGTGCATTAGCAGCCTATGGGGACAGCTTAATGGAGTGACCTGGATGTAATTGGTGCCTCTGAGGGACTGTCTGTGTCTGTGTGTGTGTGCAGGGCCAGCCCTAGCCTTTTGGGGGCCCTTAGTGAGATTTAGTTAGGGGTACCCCACCTCGCGGCCAAAACATTTCAGTGGTCCTACACAATGGAGCATATAGAAAATCTAGCGGTTTTATAACACGTTATGCAATTCTACACATGTTGCCATGGGGAAGAGAAAAAAGAACAGTTTTACAGCTATTTCCCTGCAATTCTACACATGTTGCCATGGGGAAGAGAAAAAAGAACAGTTTTACAGCTATTTCCCTGCAATTCTACACATGTTGCCATGGGGAAGAGAAAAAAGAACAGTTTTACAGCTATTTCCCTGCAATTCTACACATGTTGCCATGGGGAAGAGAAAAAAGAATAGTTTTACAGCTATTTCCCTGCAATTCTACACATGTTGCCATGGGGAAGAGAAAAAAGAACAGTTTTACAGCTATTTCCCTGCAATTCTACACATGTTGCCATGGGGAAGAGAAAAAAGAACAGTTTTACAGCGATTTCCCTGCAATTCTACACATGTTGCCATGGGGAAGAGAAAAAAGAATAGTTTTACAGCTATTTCCCTGCAATTCTACACATGTTGCCATGGGGAAGAGAAAAAAGAACAGTTTTACAGCGATTTCCCTGCAATTCTACACATGTTGCCATGGGGAAGAGAAAAAATAATAGTTTTACAGCTATTTCCCTGCAATTCTACACATGTTGCCATGGGGAAGAGAAAAAAGAACAGTTTTACAGCTATTTCCCTGCAATTCTACACATGTTGCCATGGGGAAGAGAAAAAAGAACAGTTTTACAGCTATTTCCCTGCAATTCTACACATGTTGCCATGGGGAAGAGAAAAAAGAACAGTTTTACAGCTATTTCCCTGCAATTCTACACATGTTGCCATGGGGAAGAGAAAAAAGAACAGTTTTACAGCTATTTCCCTGCAATTTCCCTGTGATTTTCTTTTGCCGTTTTAAAGATCATTTTCTGCAATTCTATACATTTTGTATGACTTATGCCATGTTAATAAGATATCTGAGTGACAATGACTAACATAAACAATGGGTGACCAATGGAGGTTAGGGCTTCTGGGCATGTGCCCTGCGTTGCCAGGATTCGGTCATGATTACTACAAGTTTAGACAGCTGGCTAGACAAACTTCCAATCTAAAAAATGTTAGCTGAAATGGGCTAATTGAGTGAGTCTCAGTGACTGACATAACAAGAGAAAAACTGCTGATGTACAACCAAATTTTGAAATTGTACCTTCTGTATTCTACGTTGAGACCTCAACTGAGTTCCAAAAAAAATACATATATAAAAAAATGGTCGGGGGCCCCTTGCGGCCAGGGGCCCTAAGCAGCCACTTATGTCGCTTATGCTTGTGGTCACCCTGGTGTGTGTGGTGCGCATTTGTTTGTGCACGTGCATGTGTGTGTCTGTGTGTCTCTCTCTGTGTGTGTGTGTGTGTGTGTGTGTGTGTGTGTGTGTGTGTGTGTGTGTGTGTGTGTGTGTGTGTGTGTGTGTGTGTGTGTGTGTGTGTGTGTGTGTGTGGAGTGATTATTCAGAGTAAAACCAAGTGCTGTAACAACATATCTGTACATGGCATCCCAGTCGTTATAATGAATTGTCCCTCTGGAGCTGGTAATCATATATTACATCGCTGTGCTGTCAGAGAAAGTCTTATGATGGATAGGTCTATGTTAGCATGAAAGCTTTGTTATTGATGGATAGGTCTATGTTAGCATGAAAGCTTTGTTATTGATGGATAGGTCTATGTTAGCATGAAAGCTTTGTTATTGATGGATAGGTCTATGTTAGCATGAAAGCTTTGTTATTGATGGATAGGTCTATGTTAGCATGAAAGCTTTGTTATTGATGGATAGGTCTATGTTAGCATGAAAGCTTTGTTATTGATGGATAGGTCTTATTGGGCAAGATGCTTCTTGGACTTAGTGGTCAAGATGCTTCTTGGGCTTAGTGGGCAAAATGCTTCTTGGGCTTATTGGGTAAGATGCTTCTTGGGCTTATTGGGAAAGGTGCTTCTTGGGCTTAGTGGGAAAGGTGCTTCTTGGGCTTTTTGGGCAAAATGCTTCTTGGGCTTTTGGGTAAGATGTTTCTTGGGCTTAGTGGGAAAGGTGCTTCTTGGGCTTTTGGGCAAAATGCTTCTTGGGCTTTTGGGAAAGGTGCTTCTTGGGCTTAGTGGGAAAGGTGCTTCTTGGGCTAGTGGGAAAGGTGATTTTTGGGCTTATTGGGAAAGGTGCTTCTTGGGCTTAGTGGGAAAGGTGCTTCTTGAGCTTAGTGGGAAAGGTGCTTCTTGGGCTAGTGGGAAAGGTGCTTCTTGGGCTTAGTGGGAAAGGTGCTTCTTGGACTTATTGGGAAAGGTGCTTCTTGGGCTTAGTGGGAAAGGTGCTTCTTGGGCTTAGTGGGAAAGGTGCTTCTTGGGCTTAGTGGGAAAGGTGCTTCTTGGGCTTTTGGACAAGATGCTTGGTTTCTAAGATATGTCAGTCATACAGTGTAAATGATGTCATACGATGCATCCAAAATGACACCCTATTCACCATGTACTGCACCAGGGCACCAGGGAATAGGATGCCTTTTGGAACACAGCCATAGTTCACCTCTAACCCATGACCTTTGCCCCTGACCTGTAGGCCTGTCTGTGCTGCAGAAGGTCCTGGACACGGCTGCTGAGAGGAGCTGGCTGGTGACGTCTGTCAACGTGGAGACCATGACGGAGACCTCGTTCCTGAAGGTGTTCCAAGACCTGGACAAGAGGAAGGAGGGACAGATCATCATTGACTGTGAGACCGAAAGACTCACCTCCATCCTCAAAAAGGTAACAAGATAGAGAGACTCACCTCAACCCTCAAAACGGTAACGAGACTGTGACATTGCAGGAGTCATCTGCATCGCTAGTAGTGGGCCAGCAATGGCAAAAATGGTAAGCAGCTACCATACATAAGCCAGAACTTTGCCAGACCTGGTTTGGTCAGAACTGTGCCACATAAAAATGCCTGTTAGATGACAAAAGTAGGCATGATTTGGGTCGTTATACTTTGGCTTTCTGTGAATTAATTGAATCCAGACATTTGAGAAAGCATCACTCTGTTGCATATGAGACATAATTAACAGGAATTCTCAGTGAAATAAACACCACATAGCTAGCAGAGAAAGACAGAGAGTAATAAAGAGAGAGAGAAGAGAAGGTAAGAGAGACAGGTTGATGTTTATTGTCATGAATCTTGCCGTGGAGGCAGAACTGAGCAATTTCCGCTAGATAGGCCAGCTGCAAAGTCAAAATAGGCTTGTATGTGACCTCAGTTGAGGAACAATGGGAAAGTAATTCTGCTTTAAAATTTGATAAACTTGTAACTCCACTTTTGAGAAAATGGTCCATTAATGTTTTGGTACACCTACTGGAGAGCACTTCTTTGTCTACACCCATTCAGCATCATTCACACCCTCTTAAGCCTTAGCCCCACCCATCTATTTAAGGATTCACATCTGAGGCCATGTGCTAAAAAGAGTGAGTAAGGTAGTATAGTAAACAACCAAAGATTTCAAAACAAAGTGTTTGAAAGTAGTAGGAACAACTCCAGGTAAAAATACATTGATGTAGTCCTTGGCCTACAGTGCATTTGGAAAGTATTCAGACCCCTTTACTTTTTCCATATTTTGTTACTTTACAGCCTTATTCTAAAATTTAATAAATTGTATTTTTTCCCTATCAATCTACACACAATACTCGATAATGACAAAGCAAAATATCACATTTAAGTATTCAGACCCTTTACTCAGTACTTTGGTGAAGCACCTTTGGCAGTGATTGTAGCCTCAAGTCTTCTTGGGTATGACACTTCAAGCCTGGCACACCTGTACTTGGTGAGTTTCTCCCATTCTTCTATGCAGATCCTCTCAAGTTCTGTCAGGTTGGATGGGGAGATTCGCTGCACAGCTATTTTCAGGTCTCTCCAGAGATGTTCGATCGGGTTCAAGTCCGGGCTCTGGCTGGGCCACTCAAAGACATTCAGAGACATGTCCCGAAGCCACTCCTGCATTTTCTTGCGTGTGTGCTTAGGGTCGTTGTAATGTTGGAAGGTGAACTTTCGCCTCCCTTTGAGGTCCTGAGCACTCTGGAGCAGATTTTCATCAAGGATCTCTCTCTAATTTGCTCCGTTAATCTTTTCCTCGATTATGACTAGTCTCCCAGTCCCTGCCGCATAAAAACAACCCCACAGCATGATGCTGCCGGCACCATACTTCACCGTAAGGAGGGTGCCAGGTTTCCTCGAGACGTGACGCTTGGCATTCAGGCCATAGAGTTCAATATTGGTTTCATTAAACCAGAGATTTTTGTTTCTCATGGTCTGAGAGTCTTTAAGTGCCTTTTGGCAATCTCCAAGCGGGCTGCCATGTGCCTTTAACTGTGTCTTCCATCTGGCCACTCTATCATAATGGCCTGATTGGTGGGGTGCTGCAGAGATGGTTGTCCTTCTGGAAGGTTCACCCATCTCCACAGAGGAACTTTCGAGCTTGGTCAGAGTGACCATTGGGTTCTTAGTCAGCTCCCTGACCAAGGCCCTTCTCCCCCAATTGCTCAACTTCTTCCATTTAAGAATGATGGAGGCCACTGTGTTCTTGGAGACCTTCAATGCTGCAAACATTTTTTGGTACCCTTCCCCAGATCTGTGGCTCAGCACAATCCTTTCTCGGAGCTCCACAGACAATTCCTTCGACTAGGTTCAATGTTAGCTAGCTATGCAATGCAAATGGTTTCCTGAGATATGTATAATGTAAATATACAGATCGCACACTTAATGTTAGCTAGCGAGCCAGCAAGCTAACGTTGGCTAGCGAGCTAACCGTACCTTTTAACCTGCAGAAAAACAACTTTGACAACATTTGAAATGTATAATATCTGACAATGACCCGTATACATGGATGAAGGCTTCACGGCAGCGTGTCTCTTCTGTTTGGTTTGGAGCTACAGCTTGTTTGGCCTGTTGTTCACACTGATTGTGTGCAAAATGTCGTCCATCACAATGTTTTCCCACTGATCTTTGTCGATAGCGCCTGCTAAATTCAGAGCAACAATGTTGTTGAGAGCTGTAGAAACGCTTTTACAGTTCTGCATGGCTAACATTATATCTTTCAAAAATAATGTAGTAGAAAGGATTATCTACACATACTGAGCATCTCCTGTTATAGACAGAAGCGAGCTACGTGGCTACCAATCTGAACTCATCGCCCTTGCTGTCTCTGCCTGGCCGGTTCCCCTCTTTCCACTGGGATTCTCTGCCTCTAGTCACTGGCTTGCTGGGGCTCTCTCGTGCCGTCCCTGGGGGGGGGTGCGTCACCTGGGTGGGTTGATTCACTGTTGTGGTCGGCCTGTCTGGGTTGGCGCCCCCCCCTGGGTTGTACCGTGGCGGAGATCTTTGTGGGCTATACTCGGCATTGTCTCAGGATGGTAAGTTGGTGGTTGAAGATATCCCTCTAGTGGTGTGGGGGCTGTGCTTTGGCAAAGTGGGTGGGGTTATGTCCTTCCTGTTTGGCCCTGTCCGGGGGTGTCCTCGGATGGGGCCACAGTGTCTCCTGACCCCTCCTGTCTCAGCCTCCAGTATTTATGCTGCAGTAGTTTATGTGTCGGGGGCTAGGGTCAGTTTGTTATATCTGGAGTACTTCTCCTGTCCTATTCGGTGTCCTGTGTGAATCTAAGTGTGCGTTCTCTAATTCTCTCCTTCTCTCTTTTTTTCTCTCTCTCGGAGGACCTGAGCCCTAGGACCATGCCCCAGGACTACCTGACATGATGACTCCTTGCTGTCCCCAGTCCACCTGGCCATGCTGCTGCTCCAGTTTCAACTGGCCTGGGCCCTAGGACCATGTCCCAGGACTACCTGACATGATGACCCCTTGCTGTCCCCAGTCCACCTGGCCATGCTGCTGCTCCAGTTTCAACTGTTCTGCCTTACTATTATTCAACCATGCTGGTCATTTATGAACATTTGAACATCTTGGCCACGTTCTGTTATAATCTCCACCCGGCACAGCCAGAAGAGGACTGGCCACCCCACATATGCTCTCTCTAATTCTCTCTTTCTTTCTCTCTCTCGGAGGACCTGAGCCCTAGGACCGTGCCCCAGGACTACCTGACATGATGGCTCCTTGCTGTCCCCAGTCCACCTGACTGTGCTGCTGCTCCAGTTTCAACTGTTCTGCCTTATTATTATTCGACCATGCTGGTCATTTATGAACATTTGAACATCTTGGTCATGTTCTGTTATAATCTCTACCCGGCACAGCCAGAAGAGGACTGGCCACCCCACATAGCCCGGTTCCTCTCTAGGTTTCTTCCTAGGTTTTGGCCTTTCTAGGGAGTTTTTCCTAGCCGCCGTGCTTTTACACCTGCATTGTTTGCTGTTTGGGGTTTTAGGCTGGGTTTCTGTACAGCACTTTGAGATATCAGCTGATGTACGAAGGGCTATATAAATATATTTGATTTGATTTGATTTGATTTTATCTCTCAGCATTTTCAACCCATCCATTATCTCAGCCAATCATGGCTAGCAGGAAGGTTCCTGACTTTTTCCGTGGCTAAACCTACTAGGCTCGTAGTTTAACAATTGTATCCGTATTTACAAACGACATACAAGTTTGTTATTAAGGCATTAAGGCACATGGTGTGGTTAGGGTTAGTTAGGGTTCCAGAGTTTGACTTTCTGGTTGTGCCAGATAGTGACCCGTTTGTCGAGCTACCTACAGGGCAAGATTATTGACAATAAAGGCCAAACTGTGGATAAGAGGATCCTCCCAGGCAGCAGTCGTCCAGTGTACTGTATTAGTCTCAGTCTCAGTATTAGAGACAGGAGATATAGGTACGGTTAGGTTGACATTTGGAGCTGTAGAGAAACACTTACTCACCACGCTACTGCTGCCTGGGAAGGGTGTATCCTGGCATAGCAATTAATGACACACACACACAGACACAGACACACAGACAGACACACACACACACACACACACACACACACACACACACACACACACACACACACACACACACACACACACACACACACACACACACACGCGCGCGCACACACACACGCACACGCACCACTCCACCACACATATGCGTCCTTCCCCCTCCCACACACACATAAAAACAGAAAGAGCCCGAGACCTCTTTCCCCTCTCTCTCCTCCAACACTTGGTTCTAGCTCTGTGAAGACAGTGTCCCCTCTCTCTCCTCCAACTCTTGGCTCTAGCTGTGTGAACACAGTGTCCGCTCTCTCTCCTCCAACTCCTCCAACTCTCTCCTCCAACGCTTGGCTCTAGTTGTGTGAAGACAGTGTCCCCTCTCTCTCCTCCAACGCTTGGCTCTAGCTGTGTGAAGACAGTGTCCCCTCTCTCTCCTCCAACTCTTGGCTCTAGCTGTGTGAACACAGTGTCCTCTCTCTCTCCTCCAACTCCTCCAACTCTCTCCTCCAACGCTTGGCTCTAGTTGTGTGAAGACAGTGTCCCCTCTCTCTCCTCCAACGCTTGGCTCTAGCTGTGTGAAGACAGTGTCCCCTCTCTCTCCTCCAACGCTTGGCTCTAGTTGTGTGAAGACAGTGTCCCCTCTCTTTCCTCCAACGCTTAGCTCAAGCTGTGTGAAGACAGTGTCCCCTCTCTCTCCTCTAACTCTTGGCTCTAGCTGTGTGAAGACAGTGTCCCCTCTCTCTCCTCCAACACTTGGCTCTAGCTGTGTGAAGACAGTGTCCCCTCTCTCTCCTCCAACTCTCTCCTCCAACGCTTGGCTCTAGCTGTGTGAAGACAGTGTCCCCTCTCTCACCTCCAACTCCTCCAACTCTCTCCTCCAACGCTTGGCTCTAGCTGTGTGAAGACATTGTCCCCTCTCTCTCCTCCAACTCCTCCAACTCTCTCCTCCAACGCTTGGCTCTAGCTGTGTGAAGACAGTGTCCCCTCTCTCACCTCCAACTCCTCCAACTCTCTCCTCCAACGCTTGGCTCTAGCTGTGTGAAGACAGTGTCCCCTCTCTCACCTCCAACTCCTCCAACTCTCTCCTCCAACGCTTGGCTCTAGTTGTGTGAAGACAGTGTCCCCTCTCTCTCCTCCAACGCTTGGCTCTAGCTGTGTGAAGACAGTGTCTGGTGTGTGTGAGTGTTATTGATGACCTGGTGCCCACAGTTAAGGTAGTTGCACCACTTCTCACCAGTTTACAGCAGCGCAGCCACAGCGGTTCTCATCTCAGACAGACTCCATCCATCACAGAGGTCTGCTCCCGGCTCTCTGCCTCTATAGCAGCCTGTGTTTTACACACTCACACACAGACACACAGACACACACACACTGCCCCGTCACCCTCTAAACCCGCAGGTATCTTCACCCAATACACAGACCCAAATTCTCACCAGATAATGTCAGAGGATATATGAATGAGGACATGTTTATTTTTACTCCTGGAATGCCTATGTAGCCCCTTTAAATATGGAACATGAATAGCCACAACAGAATCTTTGATTCATAAAGGTTTATGTCAAGAGAGTGGACCTTTGTTTTCTAACAGGACACACTGCGCGAGGGCCATAAGGTCAAAAGTGGGGAATTATAGGGAAAAGCATTTGGGATGCGCGTAAGGACGATAGAGATTTGAGTGTTTATTGTGAAATCAGTTGGGGCCTCATGGAAACTACGCTAGCACACTGTCCATGTATCTTCCCCAGTGTGACTGTATCTTGGCCATCATCGTCCCCCAGTGTGACTGTATCTTGGCCATAATCTTCCCCCAGTGTGACTGTATCTTGGCCATCATCTTCCCCAGTGTGACTGTATCTTGGCCATCATCTTCCCCCTGTGTGACTGTATCTTGGCCATAATCTTCCCCCAGTGTGACTGTATCTTGGCCATCATCGTCCCCCAGTGTGACTGTATCTTGGCCACCATCTTCCCCCAGTGTGACTGTATCTTGGCCATCATCGTCCCCCAGTGTGACTGTATCTTGGCCATCATCGTCCCCCAGTGTGACTGTATCTTGGCCATAATCTTCCCCCAGTGTGACTGTATCTTGGCCATCATCGTCCCCCAGTGTGACTGTATCTTGGCCATCATCGTCCCCCAGTGTGACTGTATCTTGGCCACCATCTTCCCCCAGTGTCTTGGGTATCAGCATCTCTCCTCTCCTGTGTTTTCCTTGCTGGAGGCTGTGCTGTAGGACATGCCTTGTGCTAGGGTCACCCTTAATAACTAATGCAACTGTCTGCCATGCCCTCCAGCCTGCTCCCAACACACACGCACACACACACACACACACACACACACACACACACACACACACACACACACACACACACACACACACACACACACACACACACACACACACACACACACACACACACACACACACACACACACACACACACACACACACACACACACACACACAGTGGGGATATAAATATGTGGGAGACTCTCAGAGGAAGCAAATATTTTGGGAATGTGTGAGGTCATGTAAAGTCCATGATGAGTTCCAGAACTCCCACTCGATCTGTCAGTTACAGAACCCCCACTCTATCTGTCAGTTACAGAACCCTCACTCGATCTGTCGGTTACAGAACCCCACTCTCTCTGTCAGTTACAGAACCCCCACTCTCTGTCAGTTACAGAACTTCCACTCAATCTGTCAGTTACAGAACCCCCACTCGATCTGTCAGTTACAGAACCCTCACTCGATCTGTCAGTTACAGAACCCCACTCTCTCTGTCAGTTACAGAACCCCCACTCTCTGTCAGTTACAGAACTCCCACTCGATCTGTCAGTTACAGAACCCACACTCGATCTGTCAGTTACAGAACCCCACTCTCTCTGTCAGTTACAGAACCCCCACTCTCTCTGTCAGTTACTGAACTCCCACTCGATCTGTCGGTTACAGAACCCCCACTCTCTCTGTCAGTTACAGAACTCCCACTTGATCTGTCGGTTACAGAACCCCCACTCTCTCTGTCAGTTACAGAACTCCCACTTGATCTGTCGGTTACAGAACCCCCACTCTCTCTGTCAGTTACAGAACTCCCACTTGATCTGTCAGTTACAGAACCCCCACTCGATCTGTCAGTTACAGAACCCCACTCTCTCAGTCAGTTACAGAACCCCCACTCGATCTGTCAGTTACAGAACCCCACTCTCTCTGTCAGTTACAGAACCCCCACTCTCTCTGTCAGTTACTGAACTCCCACTTGATCTGTCGGTTACAGAACCCCCACTCTCTCTGTCAGTTACAGAACTCCCACTTGATCTGTCAGTTACAGAACCCCCACTCTCTCTGTCAGTTACAGAACTCCCACTTGATCTGTCGGTAACAGAACCCCCACTCTCTTTGTCAGTTACAGAACTCTCACTTGATCTTTCGGTTACAGAACCCCCCACTCTCTCTGTCAGTTACAGAACCCCCACTCGATCTGTCAGTTACAGAACCCCACTCTCTCTGTCAGTTACAGAACCCCCAGTCTCTCTGTCAGTTACAGAACCCCCAGTCTCTCTGTCAGTTACAGAACCCCCACTCTCTCTGTCAGTTACAGAACTCCCACTTGATCTGTCGGTTACAAAACCCCCCACTCTCTCTGTCAGTTACAGAACCCCCACTCGATCTGTCAGTTACAGAACCCCACTCTCTCTGTCAGTTACAGAACCCCCACTCTCTCTGTCAGTTACAGAACCCCCACTCTCCCTGTCAGTTACTGAACTCCCACTCGATCTGTCGGTTACAGAACCCCCACTCTCTCTGTCAGTTACAGAACTCCCACTTGATCTGTCGGTTACAGAACCCCCCACTCTATCTGTCAGTTACAGAACTCCCACTTGATCTGTCGGTGACAGAACCCCATTCTCTCTGTCAGTTACAGAACCCCCACTCTCTCTGTCAGTTACAGAACCCACACTCTCTCTGTCAGTTACTGAACTCCCACTCGATCTGTCGGTTACAGAACCCCCACTCTCTCTGTCAGTTACAGAAATCCCACTCGATCTGTCGGTTACAGAAATCCCACTCGATCTGTCAGTTACAGAACCCCCACTCTCTCTGTCAGTTACAGAACTCCACCTTGATCTGTTGGTTACAGCACCCCCACTCTCTCTGTCAGTTACAGAACCCCCACTCTCTCTGTCAGTTACAGAATCCCCACTCTCTCTGTCAGTTACAGAATCCCCACTCGATCTGTCAGTTACAGAACCCCACTCTCTCTGTCAGTTACGGAACCCCCACTCTCTCTGTCAGTTACGGAACCCCCACTCTCTCTGTCAGTTACAGAACTCCCACTTGATCTGTCGGTGACAGAACCCCCACTCTCTCTGTCAGTTACAGAACTCCCACTTGATCTGTCGGTTACAGAACCCCCACTCTCTGTTGGTGACAGAACCCCCACTCTCTCTGTCAGTTACAGAACCCCCATACCTGCTTTAAAGTATGACAGCCCTCTGGCCCCCGAGGACTGGAGTTTCCCATACCTGCTTTATGGTACGACAGCACTCCTGCCCCCGAGGACTGGAGTTTCCCATACCTGATTTAAAGTATGACAGCCCTCTGGCCCCCGAGGACTGGCGTTTCCCATACCTGATTTAAAGTACGACAGCCCTCTGGCCCCCGAGGACTGGAGTTTCCCATACCTGCTTTACGGTACGACAGCACTCCTGCCCCCGAGGACTGGAGTTTCCCATACCTGCTTTACGGTACGACAGCACTCCTGCCCCCGAGGACTGAAGTTTCCCATACCTGCTTTATGGTATGACAGCACTCCTGCCCCCGAGGACTGGAGTTTCCCATACCTGCTTTAAAGTACGACAGCCCTCTGGCCCCCGAGGACTGGAGTTTCCCATACCTGCTTTACGGTACAACAGCACTCCTTCCCCCGAGGACTGGAGTTCACATACTTGGTTTAAAGTATGACAGCATTCCCGCCCCCGAGGCCTGGATTTTCCATACTTGGTTTAAAGTATGACAGCATTCCCGCCCCCGAGGCCTGGATTTACCATACTTGGTTTAAAGTACGACAGCACTCCAGCCCCCGAGGACTGGATTTTCCATACTTGATTTAAAGTACGACAGCACTCCAGCCCCCGAGGACTGGATTTTCCATACTTGATTTAAAGTACGACAGCACTCCGGCCCCCGAGGACTGGATTTTCCAAACTTGGTTTAAAGTACGACAGCACTCCCGACCCCGAGGACTGGATTTTCCATACTTGATTTAAAGTACGACAGCACTCTGGCCCCCGAGGACTGGATTTTCCATACTTGATTTAAAGTACGACAGCACTCTGGCCCCCGAGGACTGGATTTTCCATACTTGATTTAAAGTACGACAGCACTCCGGCCCCCGAGGACTGGACTTTTCCATACTTGGTTTAAAGTATGACAGCACTCTGGCCCCCGAGGACTGGATTTTCCATACTTGATTTAAAGTACGACAGCACTCTGGCCCCCGAGGACTGGATTTTCCATACTTGATTTAAAGTACGACAGCACTCCGGCCCCCGAGGACTGGATTTTCCATACTTGATTTAAAGTACGACAGCACTCTGGCCCCCGAGGACTGGATTTTCCATACTTGATTTAAAGTACGACAGCACTCTGGCCCCCGAGGACTGGATTTTCCATACTTGATTTAAAGTATGACAGCACTCTGGCCCCCGAGGACTGGATTTTCCATACTTGATTTAAAGTACGACAGCACTCTGGCCCCCGAGGACTGGAGTATCCATACTTGATTTAAAGTACGACAGCACTCTGGCCCCAGAGGACTGGATTTGCCATACTTGGTTTAAAGTACGACAGCACTCCGGCCCCCGAGGACTGGATTTGCCATACTTGGTTTAAAGTACGACAGCACTCCGGCCCCCGAGGACTGGATTTGCCATACTTGGTTTAAAGTACGACAGCACTCTGGCCCCCGAGGACTGGATTTGCCATACTTGGTTTAAAGTACGACAGCACTCCGGCCCCCGAAGACTAAGTTGCCCATCCCTGGTTTAAAGCAAAACTACCATAACTAGTTAGTTAGTTAACATGACCTTTATGAATTATAAAGCCTTTATGTGATTTATGTGCTTGTTTTGATTACATAAATTATTCAAAATTCACAAAAAGAGACATTAGTTGATGAAGATTATCTCACAGAACAAAATGAACAAGATCTCCTAATCCTATGTTACCACAGACCTTATTTATGGCGTTTATCCAAAAACCCAACAAAAACTAAATTTTCCCATAGGCTTTATCCATCAAACCATTGCGGAGTTAATGCCTACAAAAAGATGCCATTACTACTGCTCTGTATAGCCAGATGAAAGATTACTTTTATTCCAGTAAAACACAATTTTCAACAGCACAGTTGAATACAGTTGAAGTCGGAAGTTTTAATACACTTAGAGTCATTAAAACTCGTTTTTCAACCATTCCACAAATTTCGTCTTAACAAACTAAGTTTTGGCAAGTCGGTTAGGACATCTACTTTGTGCATGACACAAGTCATTTTTCCAACAATTGTTTACAGACAGATTATTTCATTTATAATTCACTGTTCACAATTCCAGTGGGTCAGAGGTTAACATACACTAAGTTGACTGTGCCTTTAAACATCTTGGAAAGTTCCAGAAAATTATGTCATGGCTTCAGAAGCTTCTGATAGGCTAATTGACATCATTTGAGTCAACCTGTGGATGTATTTCAAGACCTACCTTCAAACTCAGTGCCTCTTTGCTTGGCATCATGGGAAAATCTAAAGAAGACTTCAGAAAAAAAAATGTAGACATCCACAAGTCTGGTTCATCCTTGGGAGTAATTTCCAAACGCCTGAAGGTACCATGTTCATCTGTACAAACAAAAGTGCATGAGTATAAACACCATGGGACCACGCAGCCATCATACCTCTCAGGAAGGAGAGATTTGGGTTTTCATAAGGTTAGGGCTCTGCTCAATCAGTGAAGAGACATGGGTTATAAACTATGAAACACACCCTTCTCCCTCCACTATATAAGACCTTGACGAAAATGTAACCTCCTGTTCCGGGTACATCAGAATGACAGTCCGATGTCAGAAGTATTCAGATAACTACAGAACGAAGCCAACCTCAGTGTGAGCTTTGGTTGCGAATGGTATGAACTTTGAACTCTTATTCGCTACAGAAGTGATACCTCCTAGCCGTTGAGTTAGCAACAGCAGCTGCAAACGCAGGTTAGGAAGGAAACGGACAGAGTATCCAATCTACCACACAAAACACGTTACTACAACGTATCCAATTGACCACCATAGACATTCTTCAAAGTACAAAGGACTCGGTTTGGCAACACGGCCTTCCATCTACCACCAACCTACTGAAGCGTAGCTCAGAGTAAATATTTATTGCATTTTCCTTTTCCGAATGGGAGGTAATTTAGAATGCATAAGATACTGTATTTACGATGGCACAGCTTCGCCCTTTGTTCCTCAGTCTTCCCTCTCTTTCACTAGACTAGACTACTGATATTCCCTTGGTTGTTCGGCATGTAAAATGACTTGTAGATCATTGACTCTCAACACAGTCACATGCTTAGTTTGACGTTAAAGGAGATGAGTGTTTTTTGAAGTTACAAAGAAAGTAATATGAGCAACAGAAAACAAATATGAAATTTGGTGTGATGAAGTCATGTTTGAGTGGATTTTGTGATGTATATTTGTATGCATGGGATGAGACTACAGGAATGATTATACTGAATATTCTTATTTGAGAGTCACTGCTGTTACAATATCTTACCCTAGTTGGTGTCTCTTCTGCCCTGGCCAAGGTCACTACATGGGTACAGTGTACTGAACACACACGCACACACACAAGCCCCTCCCCAGTCATGTCCATCCTAAAGTCAAGTTTTTCTCTGTGTTGCAGATCGTTGAACACGGGAAGAATGCTAAGAGTTACCACTACATCCTGGCAAACCTGGTAAGATGTTTTCTTTTCTCTCTCTCTCTCTCTCTCTCTCTCTCTCTCTCGCTCTCTCTCTCTCTCTCTCTCTCTCTCTCTCTACTGTATCTCTCTCTCTCTCTTTCTCTCTCTCTCTCTCTCTCTCTCTCTACTGTATCTCTCGCTCTCTCTCTCCCTCTCTATACATATATCTCTCTTGCTCTCTCTCTCTCTCCCTCTATACACATTTCTCTACTATCTCAATACTGTGACTCTCTGTCTCTATCTCTCTCTCTCTCTCTCTCTCTCTCTCTCTCTCTCTCTCTCTCTCTCTCTCTCTCTCTCTACTGTATTTCTCTCTATATCTTTCTACCGTATCTCTCATCTCTCTACTGTATCTCTCATCTCTCTCTCCCCCTCTCTACTGTATCTCTCTCTGTCTCTCTCTCTCTCTCTCTCTCTCTCTCTCTCTCTCTCTCTCTCTACTGTATTTCTCTCTATATCTTTCTACCGTATCTCTCATCTCTCTACTGTATCTCTCATCTCTCTCTCCCCCTCTCTACTGTATCTCTCTCTGTCTCTCTCTCTCTCTCTCGCTCTCTCTCTCCCCATCTCTTTCTCTCTCCCCATCTCCATATTTCTATCCTATGTGGATTCTACAGATGTTGTTCTGTGTAATTTGTCTGGTACATCCCAAGGTATTGCATCTAGCTCTTAGTCTCACGACATTCATACATTTTTCTCCAATGTCAAATTTTGAAGTTGTTGCAAATGTCAAATTTCATAAGGTTAAGTTTAGGTATTAACTACAAATATTTAGGGTTAGGCATTAACTCCTAACAGTTAAGGTACGGGTTAATGTTTGGCATAGGCTTAAAATAAAAATCTAAAAAACATATTTTTATGGCTGAAATTGAACCAGAACCCTTATGCTAATGCCCATCCACCATCCACGTCCACAACACCAAAACTAAAACCTACTTGAAGCTAACAGCACTCACTGTTGCCCCTAGTATCCGGTTTCCACGTCATCACCCGACGTCCTCAGGCATGGATGGACGTCGTATACTGACTTGTATCACGGGTGACGTGGCTGGGTATCTCTCTAGAGGCAACATGATATTGAAACTGCAATAAGACATACAATATCCTTCCTTTTGTTAGAAAAATACATTTTATCAAGACAAATATGATTCATCATGTTCTGAATCGTTCAGTGGGTTCTTTCATTATATCTAAAGAGTCTTATTTCGTAACATAATACATCCTATAATAATCAGTGAGCTCTGTTTCTCGAAGCGAGTTTTGAGGATTTGACAAAAAGCTAAATTAACACGAAACAAATTAAATGTAAAATGATTAGAAAAGAAAAGCTCGCTCAGTGATTCGTTGATATTTCCCAGAGATATGCTTGTTTTTCTTAGAAATCTTTGAAAAATAACAGGAACTTCCCGTTAATATGAATATGAAAAGTGTATACTAATATATGAAAATACTACATGTCATGTTTCAAAATCAATATCTATCTTGCCTCTAGTGTTTTATGTCCTCTGTATTGGAGAAGAAAGATGGCGAGTTCAACGGTGAGCTTGTCAGTTAGCCTTAATTCTCCCTCAGCATTCAGCCCAGCTGACAATTCTATTCCCTGATTGTTCAACACGTTTTCCTCTCTGGCCTCCAGTGATTAAACCACCCTAATCTTGGCCATCCTACAAGGATAAAACCTACAATAACTTTTGATCGGATTATGATAGAGACATTGTTTTTTATTCAAACGTGTTTCCACACAATTAATATATTATTTGACCTATTGGTCAAAATGTGTTTTTGATTGGACACCCCTACATACAACTGGAATGATTCATTACAAGCACCAAATCCATTTCAGATTTCTCTGAAGGGATACAACAGATCTGTCTTGAAAAAAACATGTGATTTTGTCAAAACATATTCCACTGCTCACATTTCTTCCCTCTTCAGCTACTAACTCTAGAGAGAGATACGAACATATATGCCCGTCAAAATAATCCTCTACAAACTCTGTATCGACGTCTCTGCAGTCTACTGCAGTCAGACCATTCATACTGCTGGTAGAGCTTTCCAAAAGGAATGGAAGCCCCTACCTTGATTGACTGACTGTGACTCTGTTGAAATGAGACGATACAGAATGCTGCAGAGCCCACACACACACAGACACACACGCTCAGCCGCCAGCCACTGAGAGACAGACAGATAGACAGTAGGGTCAGTGAGTAAATGTGTGCAGGGTAATGTGCATTAGCTGTCTTTGTCCGCTGTGATCGTCCCAGGGCACCGCTCATACAACCTCCCCATAGACACTAAAAACAGCAGAAAATGGATATCAACAGAAAGCACGCTGTGTCCCAAATGGGACTCTAATTCCCTTTATAGTGCTCTACTTTTCGCCTTTATAGTGCACTATATAGGGAATAGGGCGCCATTTGGGATACAAGCATGGTAATAACTACATTAATATGCTGGCTCACTGCTGGGACTATCTCAATCTCTCTCTCATCTGGTCAATTTGTTAGATTGAAGTGTAAATTAGAAAGCTGTGAAAGCAATAAAGTTTGGTACCAAACCGCCTGCAATCTCCATAATGGCTCTATTAAAATCACTTTTCTGTGTTCTACCTTAGCACAGCTACCGTGTGTGTGTGTGTGTGTGTGTGTGTGTGTGTGTGTGTGTGTGTGTGTGTGTGTGTGTGTGTGTGTGTGTGTGTGTGTGTGTGTGTGTGTGTGTGTGTGTGTGTGTGTGTGTGTGTGTGTGTGTGTGTGTGTGTGTGTGTGTGTGTGTGTGTGTGTGCCTGCGTCTATGAGAGGGGGAGAGTGTGTGTGCCTGTCTCTGTGTGTGTATATGTCTGCATCTCTTAGTCTTTCTGTGTGTGTCTAGGAGGTCTATATCAAATGTTTCCACCTCCGTGTCCATGAGGAGCGGTTTCTATAGTAACCTGCTCAGCTCAGTGCACTGCATTAGCTAACACATGGAGCAGAAAAATACACACATCTCTTCTTCTCTCATTCTCTCTGTCCTCTGGCCATTCAACTGAGACATATGGACACCTGGTTCGGCTGATACTTCAGGGAGAAGGAAGAGAGGAGAGAGGACAGTGGAGGAGACAGGGAGGAAAAGAGAGGATGAAAGGAGATGGAGAAGGGGGGAGGAGATGAGAGGGAGAAGGGGTGCGAGGAGGGTGGAAAAGAAGAGAAGTGGGGGTTAGGGGGTGGAGGGAGCAGGGCCCATTAGGCATAAGGGGGAGAGAAGGGGAAGAGGGAGGAAGAGAAGAGGAGAGAAAGAGAAGAAAGCTCTGATTGATGGCATTAAGAACACCAAACCACAGAAAGTTTCATCAAAGGGCAGGCAGGGATCAATATAATAAGGGTTTCCTGTGGTTCTGGAACTTCTACCAGACAGACAGTCACAGTCGGAGGCTGAAGGTCAGAGCAGTTGACAGCACCACTTTCACTACCAATCACAAATATCTGAGGTTGCGGAGTTTACTTGTTCAGTCCCCTGCTGTACATCAGTCATTCTGTGTCTGTGTGTGTGACTACTTCTGTCTGTACATCAGTCTTTCTGTGTCTCTGTGTGTGACTGGTTCTGTCTGTACATCAGTCCTTCTGTCTCTCTGTGTATGACTGCTTCTGTCTGTACATCAGTCCTTCTGTCTCTCTGTGTGTGACTACTTCTGTCTGTACATCAGTCCTTCTGTCTCTCTGTGTGTGACTACTTCTGTCTGTACATCAGTATTTCTGTCTCTCTGTGTGTGACTACTTCTGTCTGTACATCAGTATTTCTGTCTCTCTGTGTGTGACTTCTTCTGTCTGTACATCAGTCCTTCTGTCTCTCTGTGTGTGACTGCTTCTGTCTGTACATCAGTCTTTCTGTCTCTCTGTGGGTGACTGCTTCTGTCTGCATCTGATTCACCATGCAGACAGATTGATTACCTGCTGAGGGGGTGAATCTGCCTTCTGTCTCTCTCTACCTACTGGGTCAAAGCAGGACATACTGTTGTCCATGGGGATAGTATATGCGCAGGGTGTAGTGCTCTACACAGACTTACCTTACAGGGTTACTGTACTTCTGTACATGGCTGCCATGGACCAATCCCGGCGGAACTGTACGATTCTAAATTAGAACATTGAGATCACTAGTGTTCTAGAAACACACCCCTCCAAGTAGAGTCAGAGGGATTCTGTACCATGGAGCCCAGCAGCAGTTCCAGAAGTGTGATTCCATTGTGTTCCACAGTGTTGAAGGGTTCCAGGGAAGTGGTTCCATTATACTTCACAGCACGGAGGTCCAGGATTAACACAACTCTATCAGGGATTAAACCTAGACCTCTCCCTCAACCCTACTGATCTTGTCTGTTTCATTCTCTACTCTCCTCCTCCCTCGTTACTTCTTTCTTTTCAGGCTGGGGCTGGGATAAGAGCTTGCTCTGAGGGATTTTCCATTTCCATTAAGAGATTGACCCTGGCATTTTCTCATTCTTTCCCTGCTTTAGTTTCAACCAGGAATTACAATGTAGCCACTGCACTGCTTTGGCCTTTGTACAGAACACTCTCTCATCACGTATACACTTAACAATTCTCTCTCTCTCTCTCTCGCTCTCGCTCTCGCTCTCGATCTCGATCTCTCTCTCTCTCTCTCTCTCTCTCGCTCTCGATCTCGATCTCTCTCTCTCTCTCTCTCTCTCTCTCTCTCTCTCTCTCTCTCTCTCTCTCTCTCTCTCTCTCTCTCTCGATCTCGATCTCGATCTCTCTCTCGCTCTATCTCTCTCTCGCTCTTTCTCTCTCTCCCTTTCTATGGCCCTCCTTCTCCCTCCCTCTTTCTCACACTCTCGCTGTAGCAAATAACTTACGCACCATAAATCTGATTGTGAATTTATCTTTCTGAATATTTATCTCTCACATTTAATATTGGAGTGATTTCTCTTTAAACATACGATTTCTGATCCCTGCAGTATTACTGTTACACCCAAGGTAATTTATTTTACCACTGAAGTGGTATAAGTAGTTAGCATTCTATTAACAAAAGCATACTGGCTGCCAGCTCTGTATCCCTCTATATTTCTACACGATGCTTGGTTTTAAATCTATCACTGTGAGCTGTAGGACACCTATTTACCCAAATCTCCTGTTGAAAAAGTAGACTTCATATTTATTAATTTCATCCTAAAGACATGACTCTAAAAATGAAACTAGAGAATGAAATTGATTCCTCAAAATGTTTAACTTGTTTTTTCTGTCTGTCTGTCTGTCTGTCTGTCTGTCTGTCTGTCTGTCTGTCTGTCTGTCTGTCTGTCTGTCTGTCTGTCTGTCTGTGTCCACCCGTCTCTCCATGCTCTCTCTCTGTCTGTTTGTCCTCTCTTCATCTTCTTCCTATAAGGGTTTTCTGGACATTGATCTAACGGACCTGAGGAAAGGAGGGGCCAACATCACAGGCTTCCAGCTGGTCAACTACACAGAGCAGAACGTCAGCCGTACCATTCAGCAGTGGATGGAGTTTGAAAACAAAGACACCAAATTCCCCAAGAGACGCCTGAAGGTCCTACACTCCACATACATACACACACTAGTCTCTTTAAACAGACGGGTTCCAATGCTCCAGCTTAACACGTCTGAGCAAGTTCCGGCGTGCGAGTTGGAAATTGGAAGCGATTCTCTGGTCACGTGACTGCCATGTCATGCCGCTTCTGTGTCTATTTCCGGCAGCGTTTTAAGCCCTGCTTCCCAAACTCGTGATTTTTTGAGAGTATGTCTGAAGAGGACCCTCCCTGGTAGATTTCCCCCCCCTTAAAATCCAACATTGTCCCCAGACCTTGTGCCGTTGCCTATCTTACGTTGCTCCATGGTCTGGGAGCATCGGAAGCACGTGCGCATGTACACACCTAAACGCACACACTTAAAGTTACACTTTGGGCCATCTCTGCTCTGATCTCTCTATAAATATCTACTCTGACCTCTCTATACCAATCTCTGCTCTGATCTCTCTATAATGATCTCTACTCTGATCTCTCTATAATGATCTCTGCTCTGATCTCTCTATAAATCTCTACTCTGACCTCTCTATACCGATCTCTGCTCTGATCTCTCTATAAATCTCTACTCTGACCTCTCTATACCAATCTCTGCTCTGATCTCTCTATAATGATCTCTACTCTGACCTCTCTATACCGATCTCTGCTCTGATCTCTCTATAATGATCTCTACTCTGATCTCTCTATAATGATCTCTGCTCTGATCTCTCTATAAATATCTGCTCTGATCTCTCTATAAATCTCTGCTCTGATCTCTCTATAATGATCTCTGCTCTGATCTCTCGTTTTATTATGACCAAACCCTTTCAATATGTGTTGTTTTAAGTGTAATGAGGACGTGTCTCTCTCTTTCTCTCTCTCTCTCACCGCTCCAACCCCCCTCTCTCTCTCACCGCTCCAACCCCCCTCTCTCTCTCACCGCTCCAACCCCCCTCTCTCTCTCACCGCTCCAACCCCCTCTCTCTCTCACCGCTCCAACCCCCCCTCTCTCTCACCGCTCCAACCCCCTCTCTCTCTCTCACCGCTCCAACCCCCCTCTCTCTCTCTCACCGCTCCAACCCCCCTCTCTCTCTCTCACCGCTCCAACCCCCCTCTCTCTCTCTCACCGCTCCAACCCCCCTCTCTCTCTCACCGCTCCAACCCCCCTCTCTCTCTCACCGCTCCAACCCCCCCTCTCTCTCTCTCACCGCTCCAACCCCCCCCTCTCTCTCTCTCACCGCTCCAACCCCCCCTCTCTCTCTCACCGCTCCAACCCCCCTCTCTCTCTCACCGCTCCAACCCCCCTCTCTCTCTCACCGCTCCAACCCCCTCTCTCTCTCACCGCTCCAACCCCCCTCTCTCTCTCACTGCTCCAACCCCCCTCTCTCTCTCACCGCTCCAACCCCCCTCTCTCTCTCTCACCGCTCCAACCCCCTCTCTCTCTCACCGCTCCAACCCCCCTCTCTCTCTCACCGCTCCAACCCCCCTCTCTCTCTCTCACCGCTCCAACCCCCCTCTCTCTCTCTCACCGCTCCAACCCCCCTCTCTCTCTCACCGCTCCAACCCCCCCTCTCTCTCTCTCACCGCTCCAACCCCCTCTCTCTCTCACCGCTCCAACCCCCCTCTCTCACCGCTCCAACCCCCTCTCTCTCTCACCGCTCCAACCCCCCTCTCTCTCTCACCGCTCCAACCCCCCTCTCTCTCACCGCTCCAACCCCCTCTCTCTCTCTCACCGCTCCAACCCCCCTCTCTCTCACCCGCTCCAACCCCCCTCTCTCTCTCACCGCTCCAACCCCCTCTCTCTCTCTCACCGCTCCAACCCCCTCTCTCTCTCTCACCGCTCCAACCCCCCTCTCTCTCTCTCACCGCTCCAACCCCCCTCTCTCTCTCACCGCTCCAACCCCCTCTCTCTCTCACCGCTCCAACCCCCTCTCTCTCTCTCACCGCTCCAACCCCCCTCTCTCTCTCTCACCGCTCCAACCCCCCTCTCTCTCACCGCTCCAACCCCCCCTCTCTCTCTCTCTCACCGCTCCAACCCCCCTCTCTCTCTCACCGCTCCAACCCCCCTCTCTCTCTCTCTCTCACCGCTCCAACCCCCCTCTCTCACCGCTCCAACCCCCCTCTCTCACCGCTCCAACCCCCCTCTCTCTCTCTCACCGCTCCAACCCCCTCTCTCTCACCGCTCCAACCCCCTCTCTCTCTCACCGCTCCAACCCCCCTCTCTCTCTCTCACCCCCCTCCAACCCCCCCCTCTCTCTCTCACCGCTCCAACCCCCTCTCTCTCTCTCCACCGCTCCAACCCCCTCTCTCTCTCTCACCGCTCCAACCCCCTCTCTCTCTCTCACCGCTCCAACCCCCCTCTCTCTCTCTCACCGCTCCAACCCCCTCTCTCTCTCTCACCGCTCCAACCCCCCTCTCTCTCTCACCGCTCCAACCCCCCCTCTCTCTCTCACCGCTCCAACCCCCCTCTCTCTCTCTCACCGCTCCAACCCCTCCAACCCCCCCTCTCTCTCTCACCGCTCCACCCCCCTCTCTCTCTCACCGCTCCAACCCCCCCCTCTCTCTCTCACCGCTCCAACCCCCCCCTCTCTCACCGCTCCAACCCCCTCTCTCTCTCACCGCTCCAACCCCCTCTCTCTCACCGCTCCAACCCCCCTCTCTCTCACCGCTCCAACCCCCCTCTCTCTCTCACCGCTCCAACCCCCCTCTCTCTCACCGCTCCAACCCCCCTCTCTCTCTCACCGCTCCAACCCCCCTCTCTCTCTCACCGCTCCAACCCCCCCTCTCTCACCGCTCCAACCCCCCCCTCTCTCTCTCTCTCTCACGCTCCAACCCCCCTCTCTCTCTCTCACCGCTCCAACCCCCCTCTCTCTCTCACCGCTCCAACCCCCCTCTCTCTCACCGCTCCAACCCCCTCTCTCTCACCGCTCCAACCCCCCCTCTCTCTCTCTCTCACCGCTCCAACCCCCTCTCTCTCTCTCTCTCACCGCTCCAACCCCCCTCTCTCTCACCGCTCCAACCCCCCTCTCTCTCTCTCACCGCTCCAACCCCCCTCTCTCTCTCTCTCTTTCTCTGTCTGTAGTACACCGGAGCGTTGACATATGATGGGGTGAAGGTGATGTCTACAGCATTCCAGAACCTTCGGAAACAGAGGATAGACATCTCTCGCCGTGGCAACGCAGGCGAATGCCTCGCCAACCCGCCGGCTCCATGGGGCCAAGGCATAGATATACAGAGAGCCCTGCAACAGGTAAACCCACACTACTCTGCTGGTAGAAAGGAGGGATACACCCCCCACACACACACACACACACACACACACACACACACACACACACACACACACACACACACACACACACACACACACACACACACACACACAAGCTCCTGAGTGGCACGTTGGCTAACCGATCCTGAGTCAGGCCCTGCTGAAGAAATCAGATCTGTATTCTGTCCCCGAACGTTCCCATGGAGTCACCTATGAGCTTCCTGGATGGAATGTGTTATCACGTCAGGTAAACAAAACCTGCCTGTGATCATCATAGGATATGACATCAACAATGGAGTTTCATAATGCAATGTTCTGAGATGGGAATGAAATCAAGTATTACAGACAGAGCAGCCAGGTCACTCAAGATTCAAGTCAACCCATGTCCTCAAACATTTCCTTAGTTAAGGGCATCATTTTATGGTAGTTTGCAAGCATGTACAGAAGAAAGAGTCTCTGGTTACCATGGAGATGACCTTATTCACATTTATTTTGGGAGATAAAGCTTCTACATTCGAGACAGGATAATCACATTGATTCAGAAGATAATAAAACATGTTTATATGACTTCCTAGCACGTCAGGCTAACTTACAGAGTAGGTAGCTAGCTCCCCAGCTAGCTTTTCAGCCATGGATGGTGCACCTTCCATTGTTTAGCTAATTAGCTAACTAGATGGTGGATGTTTTCCTCTTGAAACTGGGGCAGATGAAAGCAATGCTCACCTCCACAAATGCTGTTGACATTGATATCCATACTGAATGAGGCACATAAGGGTTAAGGGACCTCATGGGCACACTTAAGTTTTTCACTTAAATTAAGGGGGAAATTCACCTTAAAATGTGTTGTCAAATCAAATCAAATGGTATTTGTCACATGCACCAATTACGACAGGTGTAGGCTATATACAGGGAGGGGATACAGGAACAGAGTCAACGTGGAGGCTATATACAGGGAGGGGGTACAGGTACAGAGTCAACGTGGAGGCTATATACAGGGAGGGGGTACAGGAACAGAGTCAACGTGGAGGCTATATACAGGGGGTACCGGTACAGAGTCAATGTGGAGGCTATATACAGAGGGTACCGGTACAGAGTCAATGTGGAGGCTAAATACAGGAGGTACCGGTACAGAGTCAATGTGGAGGCTATATACAGGGGGTACCGGTACAGAGTCAATGTGGAGGCTAAATACAGGAGGTACCGGTACAGAGTCAATGTGGAGGCTATATACAGGGGGTACCGGTACAGAGTCAATGTGGAGGCTAAATACAGGAGGTACCGGTACAGAGTCAATGTGGAGGCTATATACAGGGGGTACCGGTACAGAGTCAATGTGGAGGCTAAATACAGGAGGTACCGGTACAGAGTCAATGTGGAGGCTATATACAGGGGGTACCGGTACAGAGTCAATGTGGAGGCTAAATACAGGAGGTACCGGTACAGAGTCAATGTGGAGGCTAAATACAGGAGGTACCGGTACAGAGTCAATGTGGAGGCTATATACAGGGGGTACCGGTACAGAGTCAATGTGGAGGCTATATACAGGGGGTACCGGTACAGAGTCAATGTGGTGGCTATATACAGGAGGTACCGGTACAGAGTCAATGTGGAGGCTATATACAGGAGGTACCGGTACAGAGTCAATGTGGAGGCTATATACAGGAGGTACCGGTACAGAGTCAATGTGGAGGCTATATACAGGGGGTACCGGTACAGAGTCAATGTGGAGGCTAAATACAGGAGGTACCGGTACAGAGTCAATGTGGAGGCTATATACAGGAGGTACCGGTACAGAGTCAATGTGGAGGCTATATACAGGGGGTACCGGTACAGAGTCAACGTGGAGGCTATATACAGGGGGTACCGGTACAGAGTCAACGTGGAGGCTAAATACAGGGGGTACCGGTACAGAGTCAATGTGGAGGCTATATACAGGAGGTACCGGTACAGAGTCAATGTGGGGGCTATATACAGGGGGTACCGGTACAGAGTCAACGTGGAGGCTAAATACAGGAGGTACCGGTACAGAGTCAATGTGGAGGCTATATACAGGAGGTACCGGTACAGAGTCAATGTGGAGGCTATATACAGGAGGTACCGGTACAGAGTCAATGTGGAGGCTATATACAGGGAGGGGGTACCGGTACAGAGTCAATGTGGAGGCTATATACAGGGGGTACCGGTACAGAGTCAATGTGGAGGCTATATACAGGGGGTACCGGTACAGAGTCAATGTGGAGGCTATATACAGGTGGTACAGGTACAGAGTCAACGTGGAGGCTATATACAGGGAGGGGGTATTGGTACAGAGTCAACGTGGAGGCTATATACAGGGAGGGGGTACAGGTACAGACAGAGTCAACGTGGAGGCCATATACAGGGAGGGGGTACTGGTACAGAGTCAACGTGGAGGCCATATACAGGGAGGGGGTACTGGTACAGAGTCAACGTGGAGGCTATATACAGGGAGGGGGTACAGGTACAGAGTCAATGTGGAGGCTATATACAGGGAGGGGGTACAGGTACAGAGTCAATGTGGAGGCTATATACAGGGAGGGGGTACTGGTACAGAGTCAACGTGGAGGCTATATACAGGGAGGGGGTACAGGTACAGAGTCAACGTGGAGGCTATATACAGGGAGGGGGTACAGGTACAGAGTCAACGTGGAGGCTATATACAGGGAGGGGGTACAGGAACAGAGTCAACGTGGAGGCTATATACAGGGAGGGGGTACAGGTACAGAGTCAACGTGGAGGCTATATACAGGGAGGGGGTACAGGTACAGAGTCAACGTGGAGGCTATATACAGGGAGGGGGTACTGGTACAGAGTCAACGTGGAGGCTATATACAGGGAGGGGGTACTGGTACAGAGTCAACGTGGAGGCTATATAAAGGGAGGGGGTACAGAGTCAACGTGGAGGCTATATACAGGGAGGGGGTACAGGTACAGAGTCAACGTGGAGGCTATATACAGGGAGGGGGTACTGGTACAGAGTCAACGTGGAGGCTATATACAGGGAGGGGGTACAGGTACAGAGTCAACGTGGAGGCTATATACAGGGAGGGGGTACTGGTACAGAGTCAACGTGGAGGCTATATACAGGGAGGGGGTACAGGTACAGAGTCAAAATGCAACTGACTTAAAGTTAAGGATGCGTTAAAGGAAACTGTAAGAGAAAAGATAAGGGGAAATTCACTTAAGATTTTTTATGCAACCATGCCCAGATGATATGACAGAAACAGAAAAGAGACGGCTCAATAGGTTTTCAGACAACCTGAATAAATAAATGTTGCTATGTGTTTATTAGTAATTGCCCTCGACGTGCCTGCAGAGGACTGTGCTGTGAACTGGATTGATGATCAATATCTGCTAGCAGTAGGGGGCTGGTTTCTGATACTGACGATGCTACTAATTGGATGTAGTCATTTATATGTTATTGTATATTTCAGTTGGGCCGTTGACTTAAGCTTTTTAACAGACAGACCCTCTCTGAGTCTCACACGGGTCTCTCTGGTGTAGCTCTGTGGAACTGTATCCTTAGTGATGTACACACATGGACACACACACACAAACACATACAGACACGGACACACAAACACACCTGCACACCCTCTTGTGCGCACACACGTTCATCCACCTGCCTGAACACACACGGGGACACACACACACATGAGCGCGCGCGGACGCACGGACGCACAGGCACACACAAACAGTGTCTCCGCTGCTATGTCTCGCTGTCATCTGGTCCGAGTGAATGCAGACATCTGCCTGAGGGCCGAGAGGAGTTTGATGTTCCGCTCGCTCAATTAAACCCATCATTCTGCCAACACTAACATGCTGCACTGAACACACACTACACACACACAAACACTACACACTTAAACTTAAATACATTGGGGGCATGGACTCTACAAGGTGTTGAAAGCTTTCCAGAGGGATGCTGGCTCATGTTGACTCCAATGCTTCCTTTAGTTGGCTGGATGTCCTTTGGGTGGTGGACCATTCTTGATACACACAGGAAACTATTAACCGTGAGAAACCCAGCAGCTTTGCAGTTCTTGACACAAACCGATGTGCCTGGCACCTACTACCATACTACCATACCATCCATTCAAAGGCACTTTTCTTGTCCATTCAGAGGCTGACACAAACACAATCCATGTCTCAATTTATCAAGGCTTAAAAACCCTTCTTTAACCTGTCTTCTCCCCTTCATTTACACTGATTGAAGTGAATTTAACAGGTGACATCAATAGCTTTCACCTGGATCCACCTGGTCAGTCTGTAATGGCAAGAGAAGGTTTACCTAATGTGTTGTACAATCAGTGTACACACACACACACACACACACACACACACACACACACACACACACACACACACACACACACACACACACACACACACACACACACACACACACACACACACACACACACACACACACACACACACACACGCTCCAATGAACATCCAGTCAAGGCTGTTGAGGAAACAGAACACCAGATGATGTTTCCTGTCAATGAGGCTAATAGAAGACTACTTTATTATGAGTCCTACACCTAAAGACCTAGATGGTAACTGCTTCCCGTGTCTCTGTGTTATCGATGCTCCATTGATTCTGTCCCTCCCCCGTGTGTTAGGTGCGTATCCATGGCCTGACGGGTCATATCCAGTTCAATGAGAAAGGACGCAGGACCAACTTCACCGTCAGTGTCATGGAGCTAGCCCCCTCTGGACCAAAGAAGGTGGGTCATGAGATCTGTAGGATCTTATAGAATCGTATAGGATCTAATGGGATCTAATGGGACCTTATAGGATCTTATTTGATGTCAAGTGTGAGGACTCATGTCCAGTAGTGTTTCATTGCAGTCTCATATTATATCAGTACAGTATCAGATCAAATGAAGGTTTCCTTCATGGCCCGTCAGTTTTTTCACTTGTCTGTTTATCTTGTATGTATCAGGTGGGCTACTGGAACGAGGACGAGAAGTATGTGAGCACAGCCACCTTCATGAGAGGAAGCAACGACAGCAGCTACGGCCTACAGAACAGGACCTACATAGTTACCACCATCCTGGTCAGTGTGTGTGTGTGTGTGTGTGTGTGTGTGTGTGTGTGTGTGTGTGTGTGTGTGTGTGTGTGTGTGTGTGTGTGTGTGTGTGTGTGTGTGTGTGTGTGTGTGTGTGTGTGTGTG